>NC_135505.1:28801998-28999498 GCF_052857255.1 Amblyomma americanum
TGTGCTGCACGGCGCTTAATACATTAAATCATCGGAAACTTGAATCTTCGGTACACCTAATTTATTTCCTACGGCCGGTAAAACTAGCCGCTGCGAGCGAAAGAAGCCTTTTGCAGGCTAGATTCTGCTGCAGATAGGAAGAGTAGGCCGTTGCGCTCCCGCACCATCTCTCCGTATTTTTTTGTTTTTCTCTCAGTCACAAGTGAACATTTGTCCTTTTGAGTTACACGGTGTTCACAGCAACGAGAGCACAGATGCCCTTAATTGGTGATGTCCAGGAAAGCTGGGCATGTGATTCGAAGATTCTAGCCCAAGTCCTTGCTCTTTATGGTGTTTCTCAATATCAAGGACCTTAAGGATCTACGCTTTTTAAATCCAATAATGTGGCCACCGATGAATTTGGTGTATATGCAGGGACCGCTATTTTTCTTACAGGGAAAAGCGTTTTTACTTATGGTTAATTGACGAAATTGCGTGGTTGCTGGTGGGGACCGCTTTGAAATATTTTGTGCATGCTTGTGGAGGAAAGGACGTTTATAGCTCATGTGAATTGACTCACCTCACAAAATGCTACCCCCCTCAGCAAGACTTCCTAAGTGCACAGATAAATTAACTTTGATAACGGTTATGTTGTGTTTAGATTTTAAGCCCTTTCTGCGATGTCATTCTGAATTAGGTGAGAGCAGCGTGCTCATGCAGTTCACGAATGTGGCTAGGAACTAGACGAATATTTTAAACTATAGACAATAGCTTGCTTTCTTCCTCTCTGATGCCGGAAGGACAGTGGCAAGCAGTCCAGCCAGAGCTTTGCGCAGAATTTCTTTTTGTTTTCTGCTTATTTAGTTTTGAGTACGAAAAAAAATGAGGATGAATTTTGGATGAGAAGGCATGGTGTGCTTTCAGCTTCACTTTTTTTTCCGTTTTTTTCACTTTTGCAAAGACAAATTATTTACTGCACAGTATTTTTGGAGGCCAACATTCATTCTTGTAATAAATTTCTAGTCCACTAACGCGCTCACAACAGGAAGCCTAGCATGGCGTGTAATGGAATGCCCCATCTGGATTAATTATCGGCTTTCAGGCCTAGGCTGCTAAATGCTAGGCTTGTCCATCCTCTTAAGTGACTTCAGAAAGTCAGGAAGCAGCCTCCTCTTGAACTTGCCGAAACTCGTCTTGGGTACAGATTCTGCGAAGAATATTCCACCATGTAGGTGCTTGTAGGGTGCCAGCCGCTCTGCAAAAGAGCAAAAAAAGATGCAAAATGTGAAATCGTAAAAGCGATTCAGTGCTGGTAGCCACACTGTGCGAGTTAGAAGCAAATGGACCTCAGGTGAAAAACTAGAAAATGAATAAGAAATTTAGACTACCGCCAAGTTCGTTGAACTGTTGACATCACACGAAAATGGGAGAATATTATGCCGACTGCGTGGAAGACATCAGCGTGGTGCTTTTGTTTCTTGAGTTAGGCATTCTGAAATATTCTACTCCGCCTTTGGAACTTCGGATAAATAAAAAAAGAACGCTGCAAAATGAAAAATTTCTTCTTATTTATCAGAATGCGTTTACGCATTTTAGATAGTGAACATGCTCTTCTAAAAGCCTTTATTGATACTTGCGCCGAAAACCTTTTCGTCCCCTCCAGCTGCTTTTACGAGATAAACGGTGGGGACGTGTTGCTGAGTGATGTCTTTTGTTGCTGTAAAATGATAGGAAGATATTATTTTGTCATAAAGGCGGTTGCAGGACACAAGAAGCGCCGACTGTCATTAGCTCCGCTCGTATCTACTGTTTCAACAAAAACATTTGCGAGAGCAGCTTACTATAGCCCCTCTGCGGTAAAGTGTTGGCAGATGGTTCTTGATAGTCGCAAAGTGAACCGAAGAGGATCTGCTGCCTTCGGCTATTTTGAAGATTTGAAGGTATGTAAACTTCTGTAGACTCTAAAATTACTCATTATTATTTTCTTACTGCTGCAACGCAGGCCACAGGCGTTTGCAATGTGCATAGATCAAGGACACCAGAGCTGGTTCCGGTCAACGGTGGAAGCCTTTCTCGATTCTTAACCCATGATATGTTTTCTTTTCGAGATCTATAAGCAGGCACGTACTATATTAAGTTTTGAGTGTGTCTCAGGGAAGCTGTCTAAGCCCGCAACCTGCGCTCTGAACGCCGCGGAGTTCGTTTAAAGGCTACTTATATGCTGTGGAGTCTTTCACTGAATATAGGATTTTTATAAGAATAATACTAGTCACAAAACGTTTTCATTCGTTGGACGTGCATGCCAAAGCTTTGTCAAGAAAAGGTAGGCCGAAGAACTCTGTACGGTCAGCAAGCCTTTCTATTCTTCACGCTTTCTACAAGAGGAGCACTGAAAACGTTATACAGCTTAGTCACCTACCCAACTATGCGCCAACAGATGCGTTTAAATTATCCTTTTTTCCTCGCACAATACCGGTCTTGAACACTGGTTTATAGACAGTTACAAATTGTGATCAAAAATTGGGCAAACTGGTGCTTCCTTGGTATTTTTTGTTTATTGTTGCTTTTATGTTTTCTAATGCACTCCTCACCCCTCCCCCTTTGCTTCGACCAAAAGTCCGCATTAGGTACTAAATAAATACTAAGGTTATAGCTAACATTTTTGACAATATCAGAAGAACATTACTCAGAAACGATGTGAACCTGCGGCAGCCTGAAGCAGCATATATCCAGTAACTACTGAAATTCTTCGTCAAGACTACAGGCAGCTAGTCAGAAAAAAGAAAACAATATATTATAGCCCCGAGTGCTATTCCAACCAGCGTTTGCACAAACACAGCAGCTAACGTTTCTCCTTGTGTCGGACCACTTAGGCAAGCTCTCGGCATAGTGTTCGAAATGATAGCGTGTCGCCTTTAATTCTCTCACGCCATCCTCCTTATATTTACTGCAATTGCTGTGGCTTCCTGATGCTCGTGCTAGCAGTTCTTGCCATGCCATATAGCTGGTTGTCAACAGGCAGAGAGGATCGAAAATGGCTTATGGTTTATGAGGTTTAACGTCCGAAAGCGACTCGTTCTATGAGAGACGCCGTAGTGAAGGGCTCCGGAAATTTCGACCGCCTGTGGTTCTTTAACTTGCACTGACATCGTGCAGCACACGGGGCTCTAGAATTTCGCCTCCACACACACACACACACACACACACACACACACACACACACACACACACACACACACACACACACACACACACACACACACACACACACACACACACACACACACACACACACACACACACACACACACACACACACACACACACACACACACACACACACACACACACACACACACACACACACACACACACACACACACACACACACACACACACACACACACACACACACACACACACACACACACACACACACACACACATACATACATACATACATACATACATACATACATACATACATACATACATACATGTTTTATTCTCCACAAAGAAGTGGAAGGAGGTGGAGGGAAAAGCCGTACATTTGCGGCTTGAAAAATCCTTCGCCCCCTTACAGTGTATACAGCAGCAGAGTAGGACGGTAGACAGTCACATTTTTTTGTTGCAAAGAGAAAAAAAACAGCACTGTATCGCATCAGGCAATAAAATAAGCCTACATAAGAGTTTCAACAGAGCACTAGATTTGGACGCCTGGAAAAAAAATTTATTTGGAAATTGAACAATGTAATGTAATTGAACATAATGATAAACCTTTGCATTGATTCACAAAAAAGAGCATGAGTAACAAAATAGTTGTGCATATTTGGAAGAGAGATGTTGAATAGATCAGCAACTTCTTTTTCTGCAGCATTCAACAATCGCGAAGATTATACCGGAGTGTTTGTTGTTTATATGCAGTGCGACATTTTGGAACTTTCCAACGTTCTGGAGTTCTCGTGCTGTAGGTGGGATAATTGGGTCTTAATTCTGCCATTTCCATAAAACTGTACTCTCTCGTTGGACACTTAAACGATACTGCCTGCATAATTTGTATTCGTATATATTTCTTACTTTCAATAAATTAAGCGAAGCAAAGATATGCGAAGAAGGTGCTGTGTATTCAACGTTGTCAATTATTCGTACTATATATTTCTGTAGCCTTTCAAGCTTCAACACATTAAATTTTGTTGATGTTCCCCAAACTAAATGAGAGTAGGTTAGGTGGGAGACAAAGAGAGCGTTGTAGACCATTAGTTTAACTTTTTTTGGAAGAGTATAGCGGTTGCGATTTAAAATTCCAGTTATGCAGCTCAGTTTGGTGATTAGACTGTTTACATGATCATTCCATTGTAAAGTTGAAGTAAAATATACCCCTAACACCTTGACAGTATCTACCACATCAGTGGCTGCCAATCTAAACATTACGGTTCCTTGTAACGAAATTTGTTTATTTTTTGGTCGAAAACTACATTTGTTTTGTTTTCGTTAAGTTTTAATTGATTGCTGGAAGTCCACGAGTCGAATTTGCGCAAAAAATATTTACTTTAGTAATTCCTTCAGCTTCAGAACATGATGGCACCAAAGCACTCGTGTCATCGGCATATATAACGAACTTGGTATCTTAGCAGATGTGTACAATATCATTAATGTACAAATTAAATAGGACAGGGCCTAAAATGCTACCCTGTGGGACTCCTGAAATTATTTTTATCTGTGAGAAATGAAACCATTTATGGCGACATATTGAAATCTATTTGATAGGTGACTTTTGAGCAGAGCCAAAACATGTCCCCGTATACCATAACGATGCAGTTTTTCAAAAGGATAGTATGACTAATATAATCGAAATTCGACCCCCGCGGCCGGCATCAAACCCGCGTCTTTTGGGCCAGCAGCCGAGCGCCATAACCACTCAGCCACCGCGGCGGCTGGATCCAATATGTATGTCGCGAATGTCAGCTTTATGTAGCTACTCAGTGCTAAAGAAAGAAGCCACAAAGCACTGCGGCACGTAAAGCAAAAAAGAGCAAAGAAGGCAGGTTGGGGTGCTATTCAACTTAAAAAACCAGATAGACGCAACTTCTCAACCGACAGGACGAGCAGGACGGCCATGCTCGGTGTCCAGCTTGAACACGAGCGAACAAAGGCAGAAGCACATTTAGCCCAGGCCCTGTGCAGTGCTTATCTGTGGCTACCACCATCCATGAGTAGTCACGGAATGTGATGGGGCTTTAATGCAATGCATTTCATTCTTACGCTTACGCTCGACGACAAGGTAGAGTATCTTCTTTTTTACCTTTCTGAGTAGGGTGTGTACAACTGATAAAAGGATGCAAAGGAGGCCGTGCCAGGAGTTCTCTAGCCTCCTACTCCGCATGGACAGAGGATAATGATAAGAAAATCGCATGACAGCCGAGGCAGCGAACGGGACCGCTGGAGGCTCATACTTGCGGATTTATTGCCATGTGCCTACACGATTCATCGACAGGCTTCTGACTAAGCATCGAGGGTGCGGCTGTACTGGCATCAGCGAATTCTAACATCTTGCATCGCTGTAACCACGTGACTGAGCGTCACCATCTGTTTTGCTCATAAGAACGAAGCCACCATTCTCGCGGTCACTTGGCAGCCGGGGCAGCGAGCGGGACAGCACTAGGCTCTTACTTCTGCATTCAGTCACAGGTTCGAATGATTTAGCTTTTCCTTTTTTTTTCTACTGCCCCTGCAGCGAATTGCCGCTTGACGTTTTGCGCGAAGTTTTTAAGTTTTGTGCGAAGAATACTGCGGCGGTAAAACTTTTGTTATGGGAGGACCCGACATTGCTGACCTGAAGCGCGAATTTCGCAAAGAAATTCGAGAGTTGAAAAACTCATTGGAATTTGTTAGCAAATAATATGAAGACCTCAAGGATGAATGCGCCGAGGTTAAGAACGAAAATGTCGCACTAAAGGCAAACCAAGAAAAACTGACCCAGGAACTTGAAAGAGTGAAAAAAAAATAGGCCCATCAAAAATTCCCAAAAAATCGTGGCTCATGATCAGTATTCCCGGATTAAGTGCATTGAACTGAAAGGAATTCTACATGCAGCAGAAGAAAACCTATTCAGTATTATAGACAAGGTTGCGACGTGATTGGAGAACCGAGAAGCGATGACGATGTCGGCATATGCCACCGTGTAACAACACGCAATGCCTCTGCCGAGCCGATGATTGTGGCGGTGTTCAACAGTCGAACAAAGCGTGGTGCGTACTCGAAAAACCACGCAAAAAACGTTTCCCGGTGGATAAGCTAGGATATTAAAATGAGCATTCAGTGTACATAAATGAACACTTGCGCCCACAACTAAAAAAAAATTGCTCGGAATGACCATCGAAAGGAAAGACGAAATGCGCTAGCGGTTTGCATGGGTGCGTGGCGGAAAGGTGTTCGCACGGCAGACGGAAACATCTAACCTAGTGTACATCACCTGTGATGCAAATCTGAAAAAGATAGTCTAGTTGATATTTCAGGAGAAACTTGAATTTTTCGTTTGCGATGATTGCAGCGGATTCTATCAAGCAACCAACAGATGGCTATGTTTCCTTTTTGCACTTCACAGCACAGTCCCTCCGGAACAAATACGACAAATTCACGACTTCCCTTCTTGAATTCCGTTTTTCATTTCATGTTAATATGATAACTGAAACTTGGTACAACATCTGCTGATGTATTTTCCTTAGCTGGCTGCGAAACATTTTTTCTTAAATAGAACTTGTCACCGTGGCGGACGTGTGATGCCGCTTAAATCACAACGCCTTTCATGCAGCATTGTGGAAGATTTTTCTGCAATCACACCAGATTATGATGTTTTGACAGTACAGTGCCTGAAATCCATGTTTGTTGTTCTGTACCGTCCGCCTGATGGTGAAAGCGATGCGCTTTTGGGATTTTTAGAAAGACTGATCAATTTCGCTTGCACTAATAAGTTGTGTGTCACTCTGGGGGGTGACATTAACATTAACCTATTGCACCATATATTCATTGGTCGTCAACTAGAACTTCTTAATTTATGTGTGTACAAAAATGTCATAACACAATCCACACGAATAACCACTATGTCCGAAGGAAGGAAGGAAGGAAAACGTTTATTGAGCTCTACAGAGTAGGTGAGGAATTTGGCGGAGTCAGATGGTGTCTTCCATCTTCTTAGCAATGGTCGTCTGCCCCTAGTCCAGGACTCCGCTGGATGCCGCTGCCAGCTGTGCTAGGCGGATTAGCCCATGTTGGACGTCCTGGCGGTCGCTGGAGAGCATTTCTTCCCACTGCTCCGCACTCGGGGTTGGTATTTTTGGTTCCACCTCTATTTTCTGGCAGGCCCACGTTATGTGATAGAGCGCGGGTGTTTCATGCCACCAGGGGCACTTGCGTGTGTATTGTGTGAGTTGTATTTTGTTGAGTGTATTTAGATTCGGTTATGAGCCCGTCTGTAGCAGCCTCCAGGCGACGGCGTCTTCCCTGGAGAGATATTTATGTGGTGGGGGGGTACCGTTTCCTGCATCCCTTGTACTGGTTTAAGATTGCCGAGTAATCTCTAGGGACAGGTTCGGCTTCCTCGAGGTCGCTTGTGGGGGGAGCTCGGTAAAAAGTGTACCATCGAGCTACCCTGTCGACCGCTTGGTTGCCTTCCACTCCCGCGTGTCTCGGCGTCCATACTAAAGTATGTTTTATTGATTCTTCTGTGCTTTGTTTGGGTCGGTCCCCAGAGCGGAGTGTGTGAGCTATTCTGGCTAACAAGAAGTTTCGGCATGCCGTTTGAGACTATCTCAGCCGCTACCGCGTTGGGATTGTTTTGTCCCGTCCTTCTGGAGTATGTGGCTGTGTCCACATACACCGTTGTTGCTTTGGGGCTAGTGATTTTTGGATGTACTCGGCTATCACCTTTCTGCGTTTTTTTTTTGTAGGTTGGGGTCCATGTTCTTGGGGATGGGAGTCACTCTAATTGTGCCCCGTATGCCGTCCGGGATAGTCGCGGTTCGTGGATTTCTTGTATTTGTTCGTTGCATCCCAAATTCTGCAGAAGTTCCCTGCCAGACAGAGTCTGCACAGTCTCTGCAACTGGGCGACGTGTTGTGCCTTTCTGAGTTCTTCAATGTTGTTACGAATTCCTAGTGCTAAAAGCTTCTCTGTAGATGTGCATTGTGGTAGATGGAGTGCTGTTTTGTATGCTTTGCGTATAATTGCATCAATCTGTTGGATTTCGCTTTTGATTGGATTTTAGTATGGAAGACTGTAGGTGACTTCGCTGATCACCAGGGTCCTGGCCAGCTTTAGCTTGTCTTCTTCTCGCATGCCCGAGCGTTTATGGGATACGCGCATGATCATGCGGGCAACTTGTAGGGTGGAAGCTTTGAGTAGAGCAAGTGCATGTGTACACCGTTGGTTTGATTGTATCCACATGCCCAAGATTCTTATGAGTGTTTTCTCTTGCATGGGTTTTCCCTCTAGGTAGACGTTGAGCCTAAGCTCGTCGCTGTTCGGGACTGTGCGGTTTTGTTTCCCTCTCCAGACTCTGAGCTGTTCTGATTTTTCGGTGGAGCATGCTAGCCCTCTCGCTTTTACGTAGTTCTCTACGCAGGTCGCGGCCTCCTGTAGTCTTTCTTCCTTTTCTTTTAGTGAGCCCGTATTTGTCCAGATGGTGATGTCGTCAGCATACATGGCATGGTGTATTCCTTCCACTTCCTTATGTTGTTTTGCAAGGCTGATCATTGCAACGTTAAAAACCATAGGTGAGATGATTGAGCCCTGGCGAGTTCCCTTGTTAGGGATGTGGTACTTCTCCTAGCGGAGTTCTCCCAGCCCTATCGTCGCTGTTCTATCTGAGAGGAAAGCTTTGACGTAGCTGAAGACCCTTCTGCCGCAGATCAGGTTGTCCAGGCCTGTCAGGATGGCTTCGTGCCTTACGTTGTGAAAAGCTCCTTTGATATCCAGTGCCATTATTACGGTCTCTCCGTTCCTAGGGACGTTACTTAGAACTCCTTCTTTGATTTTTAGAAGTACATCTTGGGTCGACAGTTTCGCCCTGAATCCGAACATACTGTTGGGATAGAGTTCGTGATCATTCATGTATTGTTGTAGTCTTAATGTTACCACTCTCTCGTACAGCTTGCCGAGGCCCGATGTGAGGGAGATGGGTCTTAGGTTTTCGATTCTGTGTCCGAAAGTTTGCTTGACTTTTTCATTACAAACAGTACGGAAGACTGTATCATCCGACTTTATTGAGACACACATGAGCGATCACCTACCAATTTATATGTTTAGCAAGCCCACTGAAAATTTTAAAACATCGAATCACTGTGAGTCAAACCATGCACAAGAAATAAACCTTAAAACGCTAAATGCTTTTCGATCTCGAATTCAAAACGAAGACTAGAGCCGGATATTTAGGAATAGCAATCCTGATAGCACTTATAGCATTTTCATGGCAGTGCTGTTAAGTATATACAAGGACTGTTTTAAGTTCAAAAAGGCTACGAAGAATGGTAAGATACGTAAGCCATGGCTCACCAATGAGTGCCTGGGAACGATCGAGAAGAAAAATTTTCGTTTTCAGAATTTTTCTGAACCAGGAATTCAGCAGATTTCTCTGCTTTCAAAAAATATATCAACTTTGTAACAAAATTTTAAAGGAATGTTAAAAATAATTATTTTGAGAATATATTGAGTGCAAACAAACTTCACCGGGATGTATTATGGCGTAAACTTAAACTTCAGAACCGCGGTATTCACCAAGCGGAAGAGTTAGACATAATAGTAAATAGGAAGCGAGTTAAAGGCAAGGAGTTGGCAGACATATTGAATGACTACTTTGTACATCTAGCCAAGAGCGTTTGTTCTGTTCCTTCAACACAACATTTGGGTGATCCGAGTGTGAATAGCGCGGTTTTTCTCCCAACTCCAGAAGAGGTTCATTCGGTTTTCATGCCATTAAGGAATAGCAAGGCACGTGATATAGACGGCCTCCAGATTAGGGCGATAAAATTTGTTTTAGATCTCTTGGTTCCAGCACTTACGCATATAAATGCAGTTCAGGAGAGTAAGCTGCCGGGATAGTTGGTGATGCATGTTGTAAACAAGGAAGCGCAAAATACCGGAAGAGGGACAGAGTCCCTTACTCTGTCCCTCTTCCGGTATTTTGCGCTTCCTAGTTTACAACACGCATATAAATGTTTTCCTCTCTACTTGAATCTTTCCCGAAAGTATGCAGCATGCCAAAGTAACAGCTCTTTTTAAATCAGGGAATAAGAGTGAGCTCTCGAACTATCGCCCTCTCTCGGTTGTGCCTATCAGATCAAAAAAGCTATAAAAAAAACTTTGTAAACGTGTCACTGCGTTCTGGGAAATAAATTCTATTATATCACCACAGCAGTTCGGATTCCGTAAAGGAATGTCAACTGAGTTGGCTCTGCTCACTCAAAAGAAATTATGGTGTCGTTTCCTTGCGTATATGTTTGTTGCTGTGAATGCCTTCTTAACATTTTGCGATTGGAGCCTCGGCGCGGTGGTTCAGCGGGTAGTGCTGTCGACTGCTGAGCCCGAGTACTCTGGTTCGATCCCGGCCGATGCGCCGCGTTTCGATGGGGCCGAAATGCAGAAGGCGCCCGTGTACTGTGCGATGTCAGTGCATGGTAAAGAGACCCAGGTGGTCAACATTATCCGGAGCTCTCTACTACTGCGTCCCTCATACCCTGAGTTGTTTTGGGGATTCTAAACCCCATAAGAACACACAAAACAAATTTTACGACTGGAGTGGCGAGTGTCCTTTCCCCTCGCAAGTCGCGCGGCGTTCCTTTCAGCCCCAAAGTGCGCGCTCGGGGACATTGCGGCAAGTAAGACTTGCACGTGTGCGCGCCTCTGTGTTTGTTTGTTCTTCGGTGTTTTTAACTGGCCGGTTGTCAACGTAGCTGAGAGCAACCAAGACAGCGGACGAGAGAGCGACGAGCAGTGTGTGTGCGGCTTCTCGACTATGCGGATGCACGAGCGAGATCGAGCGAGGTGTATGAAGCTGCGAGTGTGCCTTTATCCTGTAAATATGTTTTCGTTGTATATATATATATATATATATATATATATATATATATATATATATATATATATATATATATATATATCCATTTTTTTTTTGTTTTCAACGTACGGGTTCAACTGTTTTTCCAATCAATGTGTATATATTTTCCAACACTATCAACCACAAAGAACTCCATAGCCAGCTTTGTCTCCCGCGGTCCCTAATGATGGACATCCGACGCTTTTTTTAAGCGTCAGCGGTTGTCTGACGAAGCGTTATCCGACTGCTCCCCTGAAGATTCTGGTGTGACATGTGACAACGGTGTAGAATTTGACCAGAACATGCAAGCTTTCATCATCGGACAGTAGCCGATGTCGTCGACTTCATGGAAGGGACACCGCCAACAGTGAGCTCCAGTGACGCAGTAAGCCAAGACGATTCCCCTTCTCCTTGCTTGGGATTGAAATCCGGAGAAGACAACAGTAAGAAAATAAGTAACTCGCCTCAAGAATATGACCTAGGACGGTTTCTAGGCAAAGCTAAACTCACTGGCATCCCGGACTTTTTGAAGTTACGTCTTCTTACTAAGCCAAGGTCGCCAAATGTTACATACGACTTTAAGAAGGATGTAACACCTGGAAAGAGGCCTGTTCGCCACTGATGGCTTAGAGATTACGCCCCTTGGCTTGCGTGCTCAATGAAAGCGAAAGGTGCCCTTTGTCGTTTTTGCGACACTTTTCCTCCGCGTGTTAACCGGGGTACTCAAGGTAGTTTTATCATGCGCGCTTTCAGTAACTACAGAAAAATGCACGAGGCGTGCAGGGATCACATAAAATCCCAATCGCACAGGAGGCAATGACGTCCTCACAGAACTTCATGGATGTGATGAGAGGCAAGCAGCTACCTGTTGTACAGCAGTTGAACAGACCACTGCACGAGCAAGTTGAAAGGATTCGTGAGAAACTATTTCCAATGGTCTCCACCATTGTCTTTTGCGCGACGCATGACTTGCCAATTCGCGGCAAGCAATTCTATAGTGGAGTCTTCAATGATCTCCTTGACTTTCGGAAATACTCGACTTCATGAGCACTTCGGTTCTTCTGCTGGCAATGCTAAGTACACTCCTGTCCGCGTCCAGAACGAGATCATCACTATCTCTGGCGGCATCCTGAGAGAGCAGATAGTTGCCGGAGCTAACACAGCGTTTGCTTTTCCTTTCTTGCTGACGAAACTGCAAGTATTTCAGGAAAAGAGCAGATGTCTATACACGTTCGCTTTATTGACAAGGCGGGAGCCGAAGGGTGCGTTCTGGAGAGCAGTTTTTGGGATTTGTAGAACTGGAGCAATTAAATTCCGCTCGCATCGCCGCTGCAATATTGAAGCTTTTTACGAATGCCGGGCTGATTCTTTCGAGCCTCGTTGAACGGGGCCACGATAGATGCTCTACAATGGCTTAAAAAGAAGCTGGAGTGAACAAAATAATACAGAAACAGTTCCCGAAGGCGCTACTTTTCCACTGCGCAAGTCACAAACTAAATGTCGTCATCAACGATTTGAACGACGTCTCTGAAATTCGAAACATAATTCGGATATTCTAACAAACCATATACTTCTTCCGCGAGAGCGTGACCGGAGAACATTGGTGCCCAACATTCCGATACTGTGTAAGAGAAAATTGTCAGCAAAATACAAGTATATTAGGATTTATTTCTTACTATTTATTACGCAAAAAAGTGCTATCCATCACATCGCAAATGTTTTTCGTACGACGCCCACACAAGCGAATTATTTCAACTTCTTGATATTCTTCCTGTCAAGCATATATACGAATTCAACCTTTTGCTAAAATACCAACTCAGCTTGAAAAATTCTCTCTACTACTTTCTCACACTGTGCGACCTGACAAAAACTTTGCGACTTTCCTGCGACATCAGACACACAAAGAGCAGGACGCTCCCATTTTATAGAACTAACCAAAGGTACAAGAGGATGGCAACTTCTCTTCCAAAACTGTTAAATAATTTAGAGGATGTAAGTCTAAATATAAACAATAGCTCAAGAAAAGACTGGAAAAAATATCTCATTTCTAGCAAAGATATTGCAACTTAACCTGGCAATGTAATTAACTTAGTCCTCAATCACAATTTGTTGCGATTGTATCGATAATTTATGTGTCCTTCATCTAATGGTGGCTTTATATGGTTTCCCTTAGATTTCATTGTATCAAGACTTAAGTAACTTTGTTTTTTTTCTGCTGTCATATTACAGCAGTGTGAACACGGTGCATTTTGTGTGATGTGTATTACGGTAGCTTGACATGCCCAGTGCTTGGGTAGCATTGCAGTGTGTAACATATGCACCAACGTATATCCAATAGTGTTATTAGTTGTGCCTTATTGCTTGTAATATGTCCCCATGTACGCCTGTGAATAGTAAGCTTGATTGTGTCCATTGAGAGTGTGTTAAACATATGTATAATTGATCTTCCCTGCTTTTATTCCAGACATCTAAAATTGTTTCAGTGGGAAGCTGTATGTTAACGCCCTTCGACTTGTCAAATATAGGGGCAGCAACCTTCATCAAGCTGCTAATCAGCAGCTTTTTGTTGCCTGCCATCGCATTTTTCGTACTCTTGTCAAAAATGCAAAATAAATTGAATTGAATTGAATTGAGATATGGTGGTTGACAATCACACCAAAATGACGTGCAATTGTAGAAAACATGTGATAGATGCTCCTGATCAGTAAGCGAGTGACTCTTCGCGCGTATTTCGCAGATAACCAGCATCCTAAGTGCTGACAGACCTTTCGAACACTTCCGTCATGTCCCTAATTTGTTTTTCGAGGATTAGCCATTTCTTCAAAAAATTTCAAAATTGCGAATGGTATCCAGGAGTTCACAAAATTAATCCACTATGCGGCTTGTAGCAAGAACAATAAAATCAGCATTGCTACCATGCAAGTTTTTCGGAAACGAATTCGCTTAAGATCAAACACTGTCGCAAATGTTTGCAATGTTTGTTTGTTGATGATCACAGCCGCTGTCACGCAGCATTATCACTCTTTTTTAGAAGCAGGGCAAGTTACCGAGTTGGTAATGATTCATTTCAACATTTGCGAAAGACCACAAGGACGAAAAGGAAGAGCAGACGAAGAGCGCTGATTCTCGACTGACTCTGTCTCTTTGTGCTTCAACCCTTGGTCGCAGACACAGGAATGTGCTTTACGCCATTCAAACTTTTGTTTCAGACACGAGGCGGCTACCATCCTAAAATCTCTCTGAATTTCATCTTCTGGCAACTGCTGTTCAAAATCCATCTCAATATTCAACAGTACTTCCTAAACACAACATGCTTACCCCTGTTCTCAATTTAAGTCAGCAATCTCGCCGAGACTGGTGTTAGAATTTTAACCATCAAATAAGCATTTTTTGTATTTATTTTATTACTGTTTAACGTTTTGAGCACTTGTCAGTCGCCACTTCTGTCTTGGCCAATCCGCAGCAGTGGGTACGCGCCATTATATTCTTGAGGACAACAACAACAACAACAACAACGAGTTTAACGGATATCGAGAACAGTCAATACATAATCGCGATGTAATCACATAATTACGAAAAAGAAAAAAGGTTTGAAAAGAGGCAACAAAAAAGACTGCGCACCGTGTCAACATTTAGGAATGCTGATGCAAGAGATCAGGTTTTTGGTGATATATGCTTTAACTATGTCCCCTGTTGTTTTCTCTAAGTATGTGTACAACATTCTTGTGGGGCTTAACCCCTCGCATGCGAGAGAGCGGGTGGCAGTGCGTCAATCAGGATCTCCGTTTTTCACATTTTTTCCGCGCTCTCGAGGACGTGTGTTCAAACAACGATCTGTCTGGGCCTTATGTACTGGGTTCCGCGTGATAATCTATCTGATAGACGACAACATTGGCGCAATAAACAAATGGCTTGTCATGACGAATACTGCGGCATTATGAGCACTGTGGTTCGGTGTCTCTTGTTTGCCATGCGCGGATGGGAAGATCTGGCAAGTTTCATGGGGGCGGAGAAAAGCACACCCTCCTGATACCATTTCACCATCCATCTTCTTGAAACCCAGCCAGAGGCGGTGAACACACCGGATGATTGTTAATTTGTTTGTCTACCTGTATCGTATTGCTGGATAGTTTGCAAATGCGTCGACCTTGCTTATTTAACCTGTTCTCCGGAAATGCATGCTAACAGCTATTGTTGGTGTTTTACTTTCTGCAATCTGCTCATCTGAGATTCGATAATGCTGTTTATTAAGTGGAAACGCAACTTATTTAGGGTGCTCTTTAGGCTTGTTTTAGAAAACAGTTGGTCACTATTTTTGAGTTACCTGAGCTGAAACTAAGGTCTTGTTTTAATAATTAAAACCTTGTGTTGTAGCGCTAGCATACATGAGTTATCTTGTATTTCTAAAAACTGTAAATCGTCTTTGGCAGCCTCACATCTGAATCTCAGTCCGAAGTGACAGTTCTATCTTGGTACATCAAGTTAAGAATCTGCCCACCTCAGCTTCATGCAGCTTGCGGCTTCCGTCCGTCTGTCGGATGTCCGAGAAGAACGTGCCGAATTCCGACTGATGGCGGCAGACCCTTCAATTCACGCTCTTTTTTCGACTTTCCTGTGCACCCGCTTTTCAGAGAATGGGAGAGCACCACGGACTCTTTAACGGAATTCCTCAAGATAACGGTTAGATCACATCATCGACAAGGCAACCAGCAGACACGACAGCGAGGCCGCCGCGGTGACTCAGTAAGTGTGTCGCTAGGCTTCAGACCCGAAAGACTCGGGCTCGATCCCGGCCGTGGCGGTAGCATTTCACTGGAGTCGAAATGCTAGAAGCCCGCGTATTGTGCGATGTCAGTGTAGGTTAAAAAACCATTGCTGGTAAAAATTTTCCAGTGCCCTTAACTACGTTAAAGAAGAAAATACCAGCCAAAAAAAGACGAACACATGAGGAGGGAACAACACAGGACAATGGCTGGATCAACGTCCTGAAAGTTTTCAAGGAATGTGGCTCAGGACTGAAATTCACATTTGAAGCTGCCGAAGAGGATCTTCTACAGCTTTTAGGCACACAGGTCAAGCAGGAAATAAATCTTGTACGCTGCTGCTATAACATTAGGTCAGTAAAAACGATCATTATTTTAAGCTCAGGGCTCGAAAAGATTGCGGAGAACTGCGAAGCTAAGGCATGCCTCCAGGATGCCTTAAATAAGTGGTATTTCCACTTTAAGGATAGGACCTTCGAAGCTCAGATCAGCAGATTAGTGAAAGCAGGATACAACGACAGCTGTTAGCGCGCATCTCTATCACGGATCTCCCCGGAGCACACTCGTACCGAAAGAATGGACTAGGCGACAGGTGTACTCACACAAACGCACATTTAATACACCCTATGTGACACACACACTGAACACAAAACTAACAAAACTAACACAAAACACAAAGAATAAAAATACACACGACCCGGGAACAGTGCCACCAGCGTCTACTATTAGCGCTTGACTGTTAGTGGTTGGCGTTCGTGATCACGGTTGGTTCGGTGTGGCTACAGCGTTGTATGGGTCCAGTAGCCGGCGTCGAGGCGGCGTTCGACATGGTTGGGCTGGCGTCGTACAAGCTCCCGGTCCAAGCGCCCGTGGAGGTGATGCCGGTGTTGTTGGCGGTGGGGGCACCACCCGGATGGGTGGCAACAGCGCTGTAGACGCCCCTGGCCTTAAATATATTTTACCTGAAATGAGTATTCTTGCAAAGCCAAACCCCATCTCATGACTTTACTATTGTTCATGTTGGCCTTGGTTAAGTACTCAAGCGGCTGATGATCTGTTTGAAGCCTGAAATGTCTCCCATAAATATAAATGTGCAATTTCTTTACCGCCCACACCACCGCCAAACATTTCTTTTCAGCCGTGGAGTAGTTGCGTTCACTAGTCGATAATCTCTTGCTTGCAAAAAATACCGGATGTAGCACGCGATTCTCTTCTTGCAAGAGTACGGCTCCTAAAGCTCGGTCTGATGCATCAGTGCGAAGCACAAACTCTTTATCCAGATTCAGAGCAAGCAGTACGGGCGGTTTTGTCATGTACCCTTTTAACATCACGAATGCATTTTCATGTTCAGTATTCCAATTCACCTTATTGCTTGCCCCTTCTTAGAGAGTTCGACAAGCGGGTCGGCTATGTGGGCATAATCGGAAATAAAGTCCCCGTAGTATCCCGTTAGACCCAGGAACGGCTGTACCTCTTTCTTGGTCGTCGGTGTCTGGGCCCGCTGTATTTTGTTCACGATGTCGTCTTTCATCGCGATACGGCACATCCCCAGCTTGTGTTCGAGAAAAGAAATGGCTTCAAAGTCCACCTCACATTTTGCCGGTTTTATGGTCAATTTAGCTTGTTGAATTCTGTCAAATAGTTTTTCCAGCGTAATTACATGCTCTTCCCACGTATCTCTTGCCACAAGAATGTCATCAATATAGTGTTCTACATTTTGGAGCCCATCCAAAACCTTCCTCCTCAGTTTCGTGAATATTGCAGATGCTGTCTTCAAACCAAAAGGCATAAATTTAAACTTGAATAAACCCGCAGAGCACGAAAAGGTAGTCTTCTCTTTAGACAAATTTTCCATTGGTATTTGCCAATACCCTCTAGCTAAGTCACATTTAGAAGAAAAAAAAAACATTTGTGAGCCACCTTAGCGGACACCACGTCCGCTCTTGGTATGGGTTCGGCATTGGGTACTATGATGTCATTTAGCTGACAAAACTTTACACGCAGTCGGTTAGTACCATCGGGTTTTTTGACAACAAGAGAGGCGCATTGTATGCCGAGCACGACCTCTCAGTCACACTAAGCTCATGTGCCAAACTCTCGCGGAGCGGACTCATTTATTCTTCACTTAACTCGCAACATTCTTTGCGACCTTTCAACTCACTCACAAATCACATTTGCAGGCTGGTTGTGTTCGAAACTGGTCTTTTCCCGGTGGGCGCAGCAGGGTTTGTGGAGCTTCTCCCAAGCGTACACCCCTGACGAAGCCGGGCGCCGGGCCGGGGGACGCTTGTACCCATTTTTACCGGTGGGTAGCCGACGGTGGGTTTCGAACCAGCCACCTTCCGCAGCTGAGGCGAACGCACCTCATTTTCAATTGATTCTCGAACTGCTAAAGGTAGTGGGTATTGCTTCACGCTGATTGGTCTATCTGTAGAGAGATCTAATCTGCAACACATGAAATCGGTTTTGCCTGGCACATCCGAAAACACATCCCCTTTGCTTTGGAGTAGGGTCTTTATCTGTTATCTTCGGTCTTCATTCAAATTGGGGTTTATTAGCCCCTTATCACATGCTACAGTTTTCTTCCCACTGCACGTGGGCACATCGACAACATTATCGGTATGCTCGGATACTACCGAGCATGCTACCTTGAGGGCGCACTGTACGGGAACTTTCTTCGTACTTTTTCAACATGTTTGCATGGAAAACTTTCTTCGAGTTATTGATCAATAACTCATAATCCATGTCATTTTTCTTCTGCATCAGTAACATAATATGATCCGCGGGTATTAGGATTACAACCTGGTCGCTCGGATTCATATTCCTGCGAGTGACTTTCTTGTCATTGTAGCCCTTATAGCGTTCGCGCGCCCTTTCCAGGCCTTGATGTGCAAGCCTGCGTGTTTCGTCCAACTTGTCCCGCAACTCAAAAACGTATGTGTATGTTTTCCTGAGATCTGATGCAATCTCCTTATTAGCCCACACCTCCTTGAGTATTGAAAGTGGACCTCTAACGGTTCTCTCATAAAACGTGTTGGAGGGCGAGAAACTAAGGCTCGTTTGCGGTACTTCGCGGTAACCGAACAGAAGAGCTGGGAGATATGTATCCCGATCAGTAGGTCTCTCCTGGCACATTTTCTTGATCATATTTTTGAGGGTGCCGTTGAAACGCTCTACAAGCCCATTACACATGGGATGGTAAGGCATTGTCAGTAACTGCCTTACTGACAAAAGGAGGTTTACCTCCTTCATTAGTTTTGATGTGAAGTTCGAGCCCCGGTCTCTCAAAACTTCCCTCGGGAACCCATAACGCGAAAACATTTCCAGAAGGCTGTCCGCCACATGGATACTGTCAATAGTTCTCAGTGGAATATCGTCAGGATAACGAGTGGCCACGTCAACCAGAGTAAGCACATATCTATTGCCTTTGGCGGATACTAGAGAGATTGGCCCCACAATGTCAGTAGCCACTCGCTGAACGGTAGGTCGATGGCTGGCATCTTGCCCAGAGGTATGGGATCAACTCTTCCCTTCGGAACTGTGCGCTGGCACACGTCACATGAGTGAACAAAGCGCTTAAAGTCACTCTGCACACCCGGCCAAACGAACTACTCGGTGATCCTTGGCACCGTTTTTCGAACACCCTGGTGTCCGGCCATAGTGGCGTCATGTCCTAAGCGTAGCACGGCCTCTCGCATATCTCTCGGTAACACCAGCTGTTGGACCCACCTTCCTGAACTAAATATGCATTCCCTGTGCAGAAGACCATTTACCAATTGATATTCGAGTGACGTACGACTCTTCTTTCATTTAACGTTTTCCTCGACGCTGTCAAAGCAGGCCTTCAGGCTCGGGTCTTCTTTTTGCCTAATTGCAATTTCGCCCGGTGTTACGCTCAGGCACATCGTAACAGGAGTACAGAGCGGACTCTGCGTAGCTCGGGCTGTCGCTTGAGCTCTTGGCTCCACTTTCGACGAGAAACTGACTGCAGCCGTCTGAGCTTTCACGGGTCTTTCCTTCTTTGGATGTTCTTCAACGTCCAGCACCCTCCACTCGGGATCGGGGTCTTCGACACTTCTTGCACCCGTAATGTTTCCCAAGATGAGATCGTAGATGGGTTGGTCTACGCATTTTGCCACTACCTGCCCAGTATAATATGGCGTGGACACTAGAATCCTGGTTACAGGAAGGTACCTTACTGTGCTATCTACAAGCGTGACGGCTGACGTTTCCCCTGTAAGATCCTCGGCTTCACCAGGCTTCTCCGAACCCAAACTGTTGGCTTCGCTGTCTCTAAGCACCAATATAGGCAGGTCCCCTATTTGCCCAACCACCACCGGCATTGCAGCTTTCGACTTGGGTGTTCCACTCACTGTCTCATTTTCCAGCGGCGTTTGCTTTCCTTTCAGCTGCGGAACTTCGGGTGACGTGACAAGTTCTACCCTAGAGTCGACAACGCATGCAGCTCAGTCCTGCGTTCTGTATCGACACTCATCCAGGGTATGACATCTCCTCTTACAACCTTGACGCGCAACCTTGAAACACAACCTGTGTTTTTTGGGCAGCGCTACTAGTCCGACAGTCAGCTGCACGGTGTCCCACCTTGCCGCAGAAAAAAACACCTTACTGGCGCCTTAGATGCACCGCCGTATGCTCTTGGTTTTGCCGCATCTGTCTCTAGGATCTTTTGGGTTTCCTCCTTTGCCTTACTCAAATTTCATTGCCCTTGAACTTCGAGGAATTGGTCTGCAGTGTCGGCGAACTCTTCCAATGAACATAACTTTCTTTCAGGTGAGCTGCAACACGCTAAAAATTGCTCTGTGACCAGCTTGTCAAGCACGCCTTCAAAACTCTTTGCTGTGTTTGACATATGAAGCCACCTATCAAAATATTTGGTCAGCCTGCAGGAAAACTGCTTAGGGGTTTCCGAATCCTCAGGTTTCGTGGTGCGAAGTCTCACACGAAAAGCCTCTGTCGTAAGTCTGAATCTTTGGAGGAGTGCCTTTTTGACTTTCTCGTAGTCCATGGAATCAGCAGGAGGCATCCTTTCAAACACATTCAGTGTCCCTCCGACTAAACACATGCTTAATGCCATGGCCTATTCACTGCGCTCTCAGCCTTGCCCCAAAGCTATCCGCTTGAATCGTTGCAGATATGCGTCCAGATCATCTTTTTTGTCATTGAAAGGAGCCATCACCTTTCAAGGGCAAACTCTGGCTGGTCTAAGAGATTCTGTGCCCGCTAAGGAACGCTGATCATTGACTGTGATCTCCTCATATCCTCCCGCGACATGCGCCTGTTTCCACAAAATGAACTCCTTCTCCCGTTCTATCCTTCATTTCTCCTGTTCTTCTGCCTCAGGAGCTCTTCGCTCTGCCTCGCGAGCTCTTTTCGCTCCTTGCTCTTCTGCCTCGCGAGCTCTTTTCTCCTCCCGCTCTTCTGCTTCACGAGCGTCTGCGCGTGCTTGCGCCCTTTCCCCTCTCTGCCTATCTGCCTCCTCTTTCTGCCTCTTTCCCTCCTCCTCATAGAGAAGCATCGCTTCTTCATTGCTTAACCCTAGCTTGAGTGCCAGTTCTAACGTTTTTTGCCAAAACCATACTTTCAGGCGTCGAGAGATCAGAAAAATCCGAGACAAAGCAAAAGTAAAAAAGGAAATGAATCCTGGCACAGGCTCGCCACTTATCTTTGTCACGGATCTCCCCAGAGCACACTCGGACAAAAAGAATGGACTTGGCAACAGGTGTGCCCACACAAACGCACATTTAATACACCCTACGTGACACACACACTAGAACACAAAACTAACAAAACTTACACAAATCACATAGACTATAACCACACACGTACCGGGAGCACTGCTACCCGCGTCTACTACTAGTGTTCTACTATTAGTGGTCGGCTTTAGTGCTCACAGTTGGTTAGGTGTGGCTGCTGCGTTGTATGGATTCAGTAGGCGGCGTCGAGGCGGCGTTGGACGTGCTTGGGCTGGCCTGGCTGGCGGCATCGCTGGCTGCGTCGTACAAGCTCTCGGTCCAAGCGCCCGTGGAGGTGATGCCGGTGTTGGCGTTGGATGCGCTATCCGGATGGGTGGCAACAGCGCTGGAGACACCCCTGGCCGTAGCAGGTGGTAGCGTCCTCCGATGACTCTCCGGAATGGGCGCAGGCGCGGCAGGAAGTCCACGATGCGAAGCCGTAGAACGCGAGCTCACCGGAGCAGTAGCCGGCGTTGCCCTCTTCCAGCCGATGCGTCCCTGAGCCTCCAGAGCCTCCGCTTATCTGTTCTTCCCCCCGTGTCTCGCTCTCCTTCACCCTTTTATAGCCTCGGCGTTAGTCCACGTAAGCCTTGTCCTCGTCTTCTTCTATTCTCCAATAATCATCTCTCTATACCTCACCGAATGCTTCTTCATCTTCTTTATTCTTCGGTTAATACACGTCTTATTCACACCTCTTTCCTTGATAATTTTACTTTAGACTCCTTATATGTGACAATCTCCAAAGAACTGTTTAAAGATTTAAAGCTGACGCACTTGCACACTATCCAGCAGCACAGCAGGGACAAATTCGCTATCATCCCGTATGTTAGTTTTTTCTCACGCGGTATCAAGAACTTGGCAAAGGGATATCAGGTAATGTTCTCTAGACTGGCCCCATCCGGTATCTCCGGTATCTGACCATCCATGCATTGCAAATTAGACTCCGTGGTGCTGAAAACCGCGGTACTATTACCCATTACGAATTACCGAAGGTGTCGTCTATAAGATAGATATTTTATGGAGTGCCCAGTACATACGGCAGCCAGGCCACTGTTTCACTACACGCCCTCGAGAGAACGAAAAACAAATGTGCAAAACCAATATCCAGGTTCACGCATTGCAGCCTTCTGTCTCCCATGCGAGGGATTTAGCACCACAAGAGTCTTGTACAAACGCTTAGACAGCTCAACACCGGAGGAAGTTGAAGGGTACTATATCACCAAACGTGGGGGGGTACTTGCATGAGCATGGCCACTTGGTTCCTCAAGGATGATGAAAACGAAAAGCTTGACTCAACTTGATTCCACTCTGCACTGTTAGTTTTCCTTGTATGATTGTAAAGCTTTTTTAATTTTTGTATTTAGCTGATTACAGCCGGTCATGCGTACAAGACTGTTTTCGATGGCGATAAAATACAGTTGAGGGTCAGTGCATGTCCAGCGTCCTTCTTTCCTTTCTTCTTTGCGTTTTTTTCGGGCTGTTTGTTGTAACAGATTACTTTTTACAGATTACATATTTTCCAAATGAGAACGTGAAAATGCTCTGCGATAAATTTAATGATGTATTTATGAACACAACAAAAAAGTTGCGAAATATAGCAGTCAGTAGGCCTGTACCGCATGGACAGAAACGGGCATGTGTGCATACCGCATATCTGCCACTGATAAAAATTGACGAGGTATGGAGCATTATATGCAGAATGAAGCAGTTCAAGCCACCGGGATATGATGGCATTCGTATAAAAAATCTTTACAGAAATTTTGACGTTTTGAAAGAATTGCTTATGAACATACTGAATGGTGTATTCGAAACTGTTGATATGCCTCAAGAACTTGAAATATCTGTTGCCAGGCCAATTTACAAACACGGGAAGAAAGGTAATTGTACAAATTATATGCCAATCACAATACTTCTATCAATAGCACATATTATGGAAAAGCATGTTGCATATGCTATGGAATATGTTTGTGAAAAATACTCTTTGAACATTGCTGCGCATATTGGCTTCACAAGGAATAGAACTACGACTACACTTCTTGAAAAATTTTTGACTATGTTTACAATGCACTAGAAAATAATCGCATTGTGTTAGCCTTATTTCTGAACTTAACTAAGGCATTTGACACGATAGACCATGCGCTACTACTCGAGAAATTATGGACACTTTTTTTCGCGGTCATTTTAACAAGCTTTTTGTCAATTATTTTACAGATAGGTTGCAGTGTGTGATGCTTGATAATACGCGCGGAGATTTTAAAAAAATATTAAATTCTGTGTACCTCAAGGAAGTACACTTGGCGCACTGCTTTTTATTGTACGTGTATCTGATTGGGGTTTATTACAGCTTAAGTCAAACATTTTTCAATACGCTGACGATACAGCACTCGCACTTGAAGCTACTGATTATAGTACAGGCGTGCAATCATTTCAAACGAATATAAGTGGAATGTTTGACTGGTTCTCGCAAAATTTCATTTTTTTAAAGGTTAACAAAATAAAACTGATATGCTCTAAAAAGCCCCATAAAATTGTTATTTTAAACCAACCACAGTATCTTCCCGCATCCCATTGTTGCCCGTGTAATTGTAAAGCTATGAAAATGGAGAGAACAGTTCTGGGCATCCACTTTGACCAACACCTCACGGGGAGCGACCACGTCGTCTACCTCTCTGGAAAGATAAGGGCCATTGCGGCTATGATGTATCACCTTCGTGGCAAATCTCCGCTTCATCTTAGACGATTGATCTATACAGCATTAGTAGAACCTAATGCTGTATATGCTGGCATTACTGTATATGGTAACTGTTCCGTATACAAGAAAGAAGCATTAAATGTTATCCTAAACAGAATAGTGAACACTATATCTTACGCCACCAGACTACACTCGGTTGACATGAAAGGGAAATACGATGAGTTAGGCATCCTTCAGATTCATGAACTTTTCCACTTTGTTGTGTTAACGCGGTATTATTATTCACATGAATATACGACTCTCGTAAAAAAAAGATGTCACCTTGAGAAAAACGGTACGTTTTGTTAGGCCACGGGTTTATACAAAATATGGCAAAAAGATGCGCAATTGTTATGTACCAGCTGTATTTGATACAATTTCTGATGATCTATGTATTGCAAATAACAAGTGTAGGATGATGATGGACATAAGAAATTGGTGTGCAAATGTATTGCCTTGTGTATAGCTTGAGTTGTTTCATATGTGCTATTTTGTGTTCAGACTTTTTTCTCTGTGTTAGCACGAGTGTTTAGTAAAAAAATAAAAATGTATTCATACAGAGTTATTTCTCCACCGGCTGCCTGATCAGAAAACAAGCAAAATGTGCTTAGGCAGATCAGAATGTATGAATATGTACGCATACAGACGAATAAGGTTTGATTTGATTTGTTTGTAAAAGAGATGCGACCAGATTTATCTTGAATGATCGCAGTCACCCACAATTCATTCTATTTTCTATATCCTAGTGCTTACTTTGCGCGCAGTATGTCGAAAGTTCTTCGTCAGCTTAAAATCAAGCGCGGCCGAGAGCGCTATCGTGGTTGTTGCTATCGCCAAATGCGAGCTATTCTGATCGTCACATCTTCAAATCAGCACCATAAAAAATTCTTTTGTAAGCCTTTTCACTGTCTTCTTGACTGCTGAACTGCCATCGCCGCTAAGTTGCAACATAATTCTCATATATAGCTATTGTCCGCCGATGAGAGAAACTAAGCGTAGTTGCAGTGCCCTAAAAACAATGTCTGAGTGCATTTCTGATCTATCCGAAAGACTCCCAAGCAGTTCATCAGTGCATGGTTGCTTTTATTTTCTCTGGACAAACAAGGCACTGTTCACTTGGTCAACCGAATTGTCACAATTAGTTTAGTTTATGGAGTTTAACATCCGAAAGCGATTGAGGCAGTGAGGAACGCCGTAGTGAAGGTCTCTGGGAATTTTGAGTACCTGGGGTTCTTTAACGTGCACTGACATATCGCACAGTGCACGGGCCTCTAGAGTTTTGCCTCCGTCGAAATTAGATCGCCGCCGTAGGCGGGATATAACCAACCTCTTTCCCGTCAGCAGCCGAGCGCGATAACAGCTGAGCCACCGCGGTAGACGTAATGATCACAATTAGTGCATGTCTTGTTGGTGTCGGCTACGTTGGGTGCGCCGGTCAAAGGAATAGCATGGGGATTCATTCGTTGTTACAAACGTTTATTCTCAAACTGAAATTTATTACTAAATTCTTTAATTAAAGTAAAGACTCACTTTGTCAATTTGAACGTAGTTTAACGAGCACAAGAGGAAAAATAGAAACATTTTTTTATTGTAAATTCACTGTGCTGAACGAAAACGTAGCGTTTTTACAGAACAAAGAAAAACGAGGACATGACAGGTTCTACACTTACAACTGAATGAAAACGAACAACGAAAGAAAAAGTCCCATCACTAGGCAAGAAAACTTGTGCGCAAAACTTGAAAGAATATAAAACACACCAGCAATGATAACTTAAAAATCAAGAACTAAAGAAACAGAAAAGAAAAAGACCTAAAAGTCATGAAGGCTATTGTGAAAAATTAAGAGCCTTTTAAAAACTCGTTCTTTCTCCAAAAGGTAAACAGAAGATATGCTAATGCATTCGTCACTACTGCCTTTCGTGATTGCATGGGCTCCCTGCATTTAACTCGCCATTTGATCTTTAGCACATCCTAAAATCTGAGGGCAGTTCTTGCAGTGTTCTGGCAAGTGTTCGCCAGTTTGTAAACAAAGTGAAGTAGCGTGTTGACCCTCCCTTGCGTTTAGACAGATGCCCGTATGTTAAACGGGCAAAAATTTCCAATATATCTCTGACCGCACAGCCACGATAGAAAACGAAGGCTGCTATTTTCTCACCATCACAAAAACTTGTTACACGTTGTCTCAACCTCAGTTTAGGATCTGAGAAGATAGAAATAACAAAGTAAGTGTCACCTTTCAGGAGAACTTGATCTGGGATGTGCATGTAGACTTTGTGATAAATTGCCTGGCCAGAGCTTGCGAAATATTTTGCCGATTTAGACACGTTCTTCCATCCGAAATAAAACTGCTACTTTATAATGCTATTTTCACGCCTCATCTAAACTATTGTAATCTTGTATGGGGAACTACATCACTAACAAACATCAACAAACTCCTTCTTTTACAAAAAGAGCTCTCCGTCATATAGCAGATGTTCCATACGAAGCTCACACAAGTACCTGTTTCCCTTACTCGGTGCAATTCCTGTGACGCATATGTGTGAGCTGAGTGCCATGTTAAAATACAAATATTCCCTGAAATTTAATCGGACGCCTTTTCTACGATTATGTAATTTATCAAACCAACACGAGGTTCCGTACGATATAGGGACAAGAGTACTATTGTTGGTGCCATTTTCCCCCGCGATTCTTGGTCAAACTATATTAGGTTAAACTATGCCTGCATTATTTAACAACCATCATAATTCAGCTACGGACAACCATGCACTATCGAAAAAACACCTGAAACGTTTAATCACTCACAATTTTGGGAGGCAACTTCAATGTTCCAAAGTTTTCGTTCTATTACTATTGCAGCCTTTTGTGCTTGTATTTTAATAATGGCTGCGTTACAGTTGTATTGTGGAAAAATTGTGGTCCGTGCTTCTATGTCTGCAAAAGCCGTGGGAAATGTTTTTAGTCCTGCTTACCCATATGACGATTTCTCCTTTAGACGTTGTTCAGTGTGCAAGATATTGGTGATTAGGTATTGTATTGGTCTTATTGACTCCATGTCTGCCAGTTACATTGAATCTGCAATATTTCTGTTCACCAATATGTGGTATTTTCTGTTTACAATTACTATGTCTACTGCATACTCTTGACTTCGCACAGTTTCAGTAACAACTGTATTTTATTCTCCTGTTATTCGTTGCCGAAAAGAAAGGGGTAAGAACCGTCGCCAAGGTGCTCGAGAAGCGACTTTTTCTTCTTATCAAAGCGTTTATTTCTGTAATGAAAGAAATGCTATCTAAACTGATTTGATTTGCAACGGATCTAATAAATCGTCCCCCTTCCAATCACCTGTCGAGGTGTGAGGCGCACAAAAGATCCTCGAAGGACTTGTGAACGCTGTGCGTCGACAGGGGTGCATCGAACAGCGGAGCTCTGCGCGTGCCAGCCCAGCGGTGCGCGTGTGCCCGTGCGAAGGGTGTGCGCCAGGCGACGGTGACAAAGACGTGGCGAGCACAAGGAGCCGAGAGCTGACGTGTTAAAAAAACCAAGGTGTGAAGGAAGACAACGCAGCGGAAATCGTGTCATTCAAGCGTGGAGGTGGCAGCTGTCGGACATTGGGTCCGTGCTGCCGTGACCTGCCTTCGACCACCGGCGCAAGCCTACTGCGTTCGTTGCAAGTGTGGAGGTGGCAGTCGATGGACTGAGGATCCATGCTGCCAAAAGGCACTCTTGTATAGCCTACTTGAAACCTCCGGCGTTTTGTGAGATTGTAGACAAGACCTGGCTACGGTTTTTTTCTGCTGCTGCCAAGTTCTTCGGGCTGCTGACGTAAGTCCATTGGCGTCTCCCTGTGTTCCTCTCTGCTCCTACTACCACCTGGCTCCCTTCCGCCGCTTCCTTCGACCCATCGCCAGCGACGCGTCGCACTACATCGACCCGCGTTCTCCCTGTCTCCAAGGGATCCCTGCTTCACCTGGGACGCTCAGTACCTAGTGAACTCTTTCCTTTTATTCTGTAGTTTTGTACACTTGTTGAGTGTGTTTTTTTGTTGGCGTGTGCGTTTCTTATTGGCCGCTTTTCCTTTAAATTATAAATACGGCTTCGTTTTCTTTTGTTTGATTTCTTTGTTCTCGTGTTCGAACCTGCATGCTATACCGTTCTCCTTCGGAAAGTCGGGGACACTTTACCTCTTCGCGAGAATTCAGGTGCCACAGGACGAAGCCGTGGTTTTTTTCACCCTTCTCTGGGTCCGTAAAAAGAAACGATGAGCACGTCAAAGGAGTTAATTAGGCAAAGAGTTGGAATTGATAAACGCCAAGCCGCGCACGTGGGTGGCTGCTCAGCAAGAGAAGGAACGCGCAGCACGTGCAGCCGAACGTGAGGCACAACGCATGAAAGGCGCTAGCAGAGGCCGAAGAGCGTAGATTGCAGCTCCAATTAAGGCTCACAGAACCTGGTGGAGGAAATCGAGAAAGCGCAACGGGACCCTCACCAGCGGTTAGCCCACAGAAATTGATCCCGCCTTTCGACGGTCGCAGAGATGATTTGGACGCATACTTCAATCTTTTTGAGCGTATCGCAGAAGGGCACAGCTGGCCCAAGAAAAAATGGGCTACAGCACTCAGTATGTCTTTGACTGGGGAGGCTCTCCGTGTGTTCGGTCGATTGCCTCCAGCAGATTCAATGGATTATGATAAGGCAAAACTTGCCCTGCTCCAGCATTTTCGGTTTACAGCAGAGGGTTATCGCGAAAGGTTTCGCGAAAGTAAGCCGCTAGATAAAGAAACAGGTAAGCAATACGCAGCACGCCTGCTCAGTCTTTTTGATCGATAGATAGAGATGTCGGGAACGACCACAACGTACAATAATTTACGTGATTTGGTGGTGGCCGAACCGTTCATGAGGAACTGTCATAGTCGTCTGTCAATTTTCCTTCGGGAAAGAGAGTGCAAGACGCTGGACAAAATGGCTGAAGCAGCAGACAATTTTCTAGTGGCCCAGCGTCAAAGAAACTTGTCTTCATTCAAAGAATCGTTCGAGGTGGGCATCCCGAGATAGAAGGGTGTTTCATCAAGTAGGCAGTCAGAAAGGTGTGTCATTTGTGATCGACGTGGACATAAGGCTGCCGATTGTCGCTGCAAGCCAAAACAGCTCTATTGCATTTACTTTCAATAAACAGGGCATGATGTAAGTTCCTGCTCACGAAAGATTGAAAACCAGAAGCAGTCGTCCTCTTGTGTTCAGCCAGAGATTGTTGCGCCTGTAACGGTGTTCACAACAGCAGATAGGCTTGAACCAGCTGACGATAAGGTGGTGGTCTGGAAAACCCTAGCAGATGCCCAACACATGCTTGTACTAGAGGGCGAGCTCCGAGGCCTACCCGTGCGTGGTTTACAGGACACGGAGAGCAATACAGTGGTGGTGCGGAGAGCCCTAGTTCCTGACTCAGCTCTCACTGGCTCGACATCTACGGTGTTTTTTTTTATTGCAGTAGTCTGGAAGTTCCCTAGGCAGAAGTCTAAATCGCTTCCCCTTATTTCACTGGCATGGCCCTGGTAAAGTGCACGGAGACACCATTGTACGATGTCATAAATGGAAATATACCAGAGGCCCGTGAGCCGTCAAATTCAGATATTAATTGGAGGGCGTTGCTAACTTATGTCCTGACATACTCTTTGACGAGGTCGCCAGTGAAAATGGTGAGCGAGGGCCCGAAACTGGTGTTGGCTGGAAAGGAAGTTTCTGGACGAAGGAGAGAAAGTATTGGTTTAAGCGTTGGTCCCATGAGGTTCACCAAGGAAGTGCTAGAAGCAGAGCAAAGAGATGATGAGTCATTGAAGGCATGTTCGGTGAAAGTAGGGAAGGTGTTCCACGGGAAGCACGCCACTTTGCATTCGTAGGCTTGCCCACGATAGCCTGTTGGCAGGGCATCAGGGCATTAAGAAGACTACAGGTCGAGGTCTGGAAGAATTCTACTGGCCGGGAGTGCAAGAGGAAATTAAGAGGCGTATGCGTTTCTTATTGGCCCCCTTCCCTTTAAATTATAAATATGGCTTCGTTTTGTTTTGTTTGATATCCTTGTTCTCTTGTTTGAACCTGCACGCGATAGCATTCCCCTTCGGAAATTCAGGGACGCGTTACCAATTCGCGACACAAGGGCACTCCGCAGTGTGCTGTCCTATCCCCACTGCTATTCATATAACCATGGCCCCTCTCGCCCACAAGCTCTCCACAATCTGCGACATTGGATATACCATCTATGCGGATGACATTGCCATGTGGTCAATTCAAGGATCCCACACCGCCAAAGAGCAATACAAACCGCCATCCCTGTGGTCGAGCATTTTGTTCAGACTAGCGGTATGCAATGTGCACAGGACAAATCGGAAATAATTCGTATTCATGATCCCCGCTATCATTCCCCCGGCCCAATCATGCTCGAAATTCACAACCGTCCTATAGAAGAAAAATCACTCATCCCCATGTTTGGCCTCTGTGCCCCGCATGAATACAAGCCCAAGCACACCATAGCTGCTCTATGCATGTCCATGCTCAATATCGCACGTATGGTGCGAGGTATCGATGGACATCGCAAACCCATGCGAGGACGACACTATCCACCTCGCCATGGCCCTGGCCATGATTCGAATCGAGTATGGTCTCCCATACCACAATATTGATTGTACCACCGTGTGTAGGATCGGTTGCCACAGAAGACAAATCCAAACACTTACTTGTCCCAATCTTCACCACCTACATCGCATTCACCCAACATTATACGCAGGTGCATGTCCTAGGTGTGGCGAAATTCCCACAATCACGCACATTACATGTACATGCACAGATAAACCGAACCACTTAAAGCCCCACAATGCGGCGCTGGCGCAGAGGAGGTGACGCTGGCCAGCGGCACCCTGGAAGACCAGGAGGCGCTAGTCGCCATCGCCAGAGCGTAGGCGGACGCCACTGGAGCCTTGGACTGAGAATCCCACCCACAATCCGCTCTGGTCTCTTTTTACAAATAAATGTTTATTCTCTCTCTCTCGAACTTCCTTTCCTGTTCTATTGGTGCATATTGTTGAAATAACTGGGTGTTTTGTTTTTGCAGCTTTTTCACGAGAGCCTCTGCGACAGCAAAAAGAACATCTGCATGGAAGCCAGCTTTGCTAAGCACTTGAACCTGAGTGTCAAACTTATGCGCGCTCTGTGAGGACAAGACTTGAGGAGCGCTGACCTAAGGCATGTGATTGCTATTTCTGGCTTGATGAGCTTCGTGTGGGAACTGTCGTAAGGCAGTAGCGCTTTTTGGACCGAGGCTCCTAGGCCCAGAAAAATGCTTACCAGGATTGAAATACAGGTCAATATTTAAAAACTGAATAAAGTCCTGAGCCGCTATATTAATGGCAAAAGTCTGTGATTTCATGACATTTTTGAATCGGGTTAGGATCACGTCTGCAACTAAAACCAAGTAATCTCTAGCAAAATAGTTTAACAACAAGGAAATCGTCTACATATCTAAAAAGGCGCGAAAAGCGCTCATCGCTCAAATGAGACTGAAGCAGTCAGCCAAACTTAGCCAAAAAATTTTCACATAGCACAGGGGCAAGAATTGTACCGATGCAGATCCCACGTTTCTGAATGTAACAGGCTGCCAAACGATATAGTTACGTTTGATGACAATAGCCTTCAGGCCGCTCTTTAAAACACATTTACGCACAATAACTTACCTATAATAGTCCCATGTACCATAAACGATCGCCTGCTTTCCTTGTCCTCTTTTCGTGAATTATTGCAGTTTCGTATATTCAATCCGCACTGCAAACTTTATAGACAATGTTCATTGCTTCGGAAGGGCGCGAAAGCGTTTCAAGCTGTATTTCTACTTCTTATGTTGGTGTTTATATTTGCTGACAGTGCTTTTGAAACACCCTGCTTGTCGCCCGTACATTAATGCCCATTTAGGCTATTTGACCTACTGCAGTAAATAAAAAAACAGTCCGAGCGAGAGCAGCAAATCCAGGGACATCAGAAATGACGCTTGCTTGCGTGATTGCTCCAAAACATCTGGGCCATCGCAATGAGCTCGTGATCGCTGCGGCATGGCTGCTACGACCGCCATTTTTGAGTGCTGCGTTCAGAGCACAAGGAGCAGCGACTTTTCTGCCTGCGCCAGCCGCAAACAATGCCTGTAAGCTTCAATTTCATTACCAAAAAAGAGCCCATTTGAACATAAGGAGCATCGAAACGGTAAACTGTTTTCAATGCTGCAGATGAGGAACATCTTAGGCATGTCTATTCTTCATTTCTAATTCCACTTGAATCAGTTGGCTGCGGCGATGGCCTAGCGCACTTGAATCAGTTATGCTATTTTGTAATATTCTGCCTAACAAGCGCAATGTTCTCCAAACACATCTCCGTTCTAGTCTGCAGAACTTTCCCCCACCCCTATGTAATGCCCTATTGGGCCCTTTATGGGGATAACTGAATACTTTTGAGTCAGGTTCGTAGCTCAAAACTCTCACTCAGGCGTTTCTTGCAAATCTGAACTCCACTAAGAAATCTGCAGTTGTTCTGTCCGGAAGAGAGAACGCGCAGGGGCTCTGCGATCATTCCCTCTCCGTGTTATATTAATCTTATGAATGCGATGGCGCAGCGGGGCTTCTTTATTTCTACTTCTATTTTTAAACTTCAAAGCTGAAAGTGAAAGACGGCAGTGAAATGAATGAGCTGCATGTCATTGCTGCTTACGTGTACCTTGCTCGTAACACCTTAGATTACAGCAACCAGCGGTTGGCTACCGTATTATTTTTCCTCTTTTGCCTGCATCTTTGCTTAACCCTCACTTTTTGGCCACCCTATAGGGTCAGTGTACTCATCTCGCAGTGTCACCACTACCCATTCTTTTTGTCCCGTCGATCATTTCAGGCTTTTTGATGAACTGGTTAAGGTTCTACCCTCTTGAAGCGGCGTTATCTTGATTTCATTTATTTTTATTTCTAAGTATCACCGGTCTTTGGTGCATAGAGAACAAAAAAAAATGAAGGTTCGGGAAGGTAACTTGAGTCCGCAAATCAATGAAGAAATGCTTACGAAAGAAATGCGAAGCAATGCTAAAGTGACTTCACTAGCCCGCACGAAGAAATACTCTTGTCGAAGGGTTCGCAAGCTATCTCGGCCCTCGTTGTTTTTGTTATGTGGTCTTAAGAATCTCACCCTCCTCCTCTATCCAGCTCTGTTTTCTTGAGTCGAATATGAGTCGAATTTATTCTCCGGTCGTCGGACTGAAGCAGGCACTGAAGCCCCACGAACATTATGACCTTAGCTGCCTCTCTCGTGTACTAATGCACTAATGTTTTAAGGTCCTTCTTGCAAGATAGCCTCTGGTAAATACCACTCTGCCTGCATTGCGGATTTTTGGAGATCACTTATGGATGAATAGAAATTCCTCTGTACAGTCTCTTTGCTTATTAAGCTTGGTTTTATACCTGAGTCTTTGACAACGACCGATTCTCTGGTTTGCGGCCGGTGAAAGCTTGGCGGCAAATGGCCACCCCTCGGTCTCATTTAGCTATTTAATACGGACTAAGATTGTCAACTTATATCGAGGGGATCTCTTGATGGACCGGAGGAGCTACCGCCACTTCATTCGGGGGGCGCGCACCACTACTGCACATGTGGCATCCAACATAGCTTTTTAAAGCGAAATCTTCAGTCCGCTACCTCGAAACAATTTCGCGGTACTTGAGGTTTCGACCTTAAAATGATCCAGAGGTCGAACCACTTACGGCGCGGTTGCGGTATCCATTGGTATATGTTAGACAGTTACTGCGCCATTTCCTTTTCTCAAAGCCAGTTCGCGTTTCCACCGATATATGTGAGACAGTTAATGAGCCATTACTTTTCTTAAAAACCAATTTTAAAAACCAACCTTCAATTTTCTTCGATTGCAAAGAAAAGGCGCAGAACTGGCTCCATGCAACGCGGACACCTCGGTTGCGCTTTAAGCTACTTGGCGGTAGTGACAGATGTGCGCTTCATGCGTTGCCATTCACAATGTTGTAGCAGAAACGCGGCACTGAAGCTATAGACCGTCGGAGTTCTTTGTGTTCATTGGCGTTGGCGTTTACAAGGCTCTAGACTCCCATGATTTTGATGGAAGGAATGTACATAACTGGCTCCCTTGGACAGTGGACGCCTCAATCGCAGTTTTGAGGTACGTGGCAGTGGAGAGAAAGAGATGTGGGCTGCATGCATTAGCGCTGTCAACGTTGTGGCAGACACGCGCCACTGCAGCAAAAAGCCGCAGTTTTCATTGGGTGACCAACCTCTCGTGATAAACCATTAATTTAACCGCCACCTGGCAGGGTAGGCGCACTGCCTATGCAGTGTGCGGAACGCAGTCAACGTTAGAGGCCAAGCCGCGTCTACTTACCCGATACACCACAGCTTTCGCTCTCTCACTAGGTACAGCAGTGGTTGAACTGCAGCTAATTTTCCTTGGCAGTGTTTAATCTACAGTGGCGCAAGGTACACAACGGCTTTCGTTTCGTTACAAACTTTCCGCCGATCATGTGCTGGGTATCTCTCGGGTTAAATGTTAAGTGCGCCTTTGTAGAAATTTTGCATTGACCAAAAAACAATTTTAGCCACGGCGCTTTTTCCGAAAGTTACTCTTGGCCCTTTGCACAATTAACACTGTCACCATCTTCAGTATTTGTAGTTTACCGCTCGCGTTTGGCGCAATGCTATACAACTAATCATCAGCACGACTACGCCCACTGCAGGACAAAGGCCTCTTCTGTGTCTCAGCAATTAACCCTGTCCTTTGATACCTGAGGCCACAGTATTCCCGCAAACTTCTTAATCTCATCTTCCCGCCTAACTTTCTGTCAAACCCTGCTCTATTTCATTTTGTGTTGGAATCCACTCCCTTAACGTTTAATACCACTGGTTATCGTGCCTTCGCACTACATGCCCTGTCAAAGCCAATTTCTTCCTCTTGATTTAGACTAGGATGTCATTAACCCACGTTTGTTCCCTCATTCTCTCAGCCCGTTTCTAGTCTCTTAGCATTTTTATTTCCATATCTCGGTGTGTTGTCCTTAGCTTTAGCTGAACCCTTTTCGTTAGCCTCCGCGTTTCTTCCCCAAAGGTGAGTACAGGTAAGATACAGCTGTTGTGTTCTTTTCTCTTGACGGATATTGGGGAACTGCCATTCATAATCTGAGAGAACCTGCCATGCGCATTCTATCCCACTCTTTTAGCTGTGTCCCGCTCATGATCCGGGTCAGTGGTCACTAGCTTCCCTTAGTAGACGTATTTCCTTACGACTTCATGAACCTTGATACGAAATATGAACGGCTGTTTTCTTGCGAGATTACACATATCTTTTATTTTCTGCATGTTAAGTTTTAGACCCACCATTCCTCTCTGCCTGTCTAACCAATTGATGATGCTATGTTGTTCTCCTCAGTGACTTAGCAAGAAATGCTATCAACAAATCGGCGAAAACCGGTATTCCCAAGTCATACAAGTCATTTACCACAATATGTCGTGCACACTGAGAAAAGTGCTCACCCGCAACGAATGCCTTGATCTCTTCGGCGAGCCACTCGTCCGCCGCAACGCCATGCCTGGGGACAATGATTGCTGCCGGGTCGTCGTCAGCATCCTCCCGAGGAACAGCAACCACAGCGGCCTCCGCAACTGCCCAGTGGGCGTACAGGCACTGCTCCGTCTCCGAAGGGTTCATGTGCTTTCCCATCCGGAAGATGGTGTCCTTAAGCCGGCCAACCAGAAACAGCCGCCCCTCGTAGTTATAATACCCGAGGTCACCTAAGAAGGAAGAGACATGACTTGTTCAATCTTGTTAGGATGTGTGCGTATTCACAGCGAATCAATAAATGCTTCCGTGGCTGCATTTCGCCGATGAAATCAGTTCCTTCATTCTATTTCCCGATCTACATTTCTCCGAAGTACGTTACTTGTGTTTTGGGCAGAACACTGACGGTCCCTGCGTCTTCCTCTTTTGGTCTTACAATGTCTGGCGCGCCATTAATGGCTTATGTCTCTCACGGATCAACAGGATAAAATTATCCAAAGCAAAAAAAAAAGAACTTGTTACCATCTCGTCATGTTTATTCCCATATCTCCTATGCTCGCTCCTTTTTGCACTTAGGGACATTCTCAAGTCCTAATTTTTGCAGCTGCACCAGAAAATGTAGCGTCCTTATCTTTACAGAATTTAAGTTTAAAATTATTGACGAGTGTCTAACACGAGATTAGAAAAAAAAAAACTGCGTTTATGCTGCTTGGCTGCCTCTTGTCCCTTTTAAGGTAGGGCTGGACTCGGCTTTGTCGAAAAATGTATTCAAGGATTTTACAGTCTTCTGGTGCAGAATTTTTTTAATTTCAGAAAATACATAACAATTTGGGTATCCGCTATTTAACACATATTTTTGGTTACTTTTCTTCGTCACGTAAACCGCAAAAGTGGTTGCGTCTCGACATGGTCTCTGAGTTTTGGATGTTTGCAAAAATTTGTTGCTCTAATTTTTTAAGCATGAACAAATTTTGGTTAGAGTTTGAAATTTGGCCTTGTTTGCAGTAGACTTTCAGCGACTATGTCTCCTCCCGTAGCTTTTAGGCAAGGGGGGCTTTCAAGAATAAAACGGTTTTCAAAGATTTTATTGCCGCTCTTCTGAGAATATCTGTTTCCGTTTTAGCACCTTTTTCTTGCGAACCTCTATACCTTTTTTCTCGAGCATGAGAGATTCTTTTTTTTTTACTTCCTAGGTCCGCCCATCTTATGCGCCCGTTCAAGAAGTTCAGAACGCGCCTTTAAGTTGTTTCTCTTTCTAAATAACCAGTATGTCTCGCCAACTTTATTATTTGATTTCTCTAATAAAAGTATTCATTTCACAATGCTGTTCCTATATTTACAGATATTGTTCTCTTGTATTCTTATGAATCTTCTTCAAGTTGTAGACCTTCCGCGCTGTGCCTGTTACGTCGGTCGCCAGCCCTGCATGAATAAATGGGCATTAGCCCGCTGTTAAACCCCCACCCCATCAATTAGCATATGGTAACGAGAACTCCGCCCGGCATTAACATTTCACATCCAACCAAGCTGCAACTGACATTTGCATTCCTATAAAATTAAACGCCTCGGGAAGTTTTCGTGGCATCGGCATTTCACGCCAATTTTAGTGGTCCCTGAAATTAGTGTTACTAAAAAGATATATCGGCCGAAGTTTTTGTGGAATAGATATTTCGTGCACATCTTAGCTGTCGATAAAATTCCAACTTCTAGGAAGTAAGATGTTGTGCGAAATTTTTGCCGCATGGTTATTTCACACCCATGTTAGATGCCGCTTACGTTCGCATTACTACAAAACTAAATGTCTGGCGAAGTTTTCGCTGCACTGGCATTTTGCACATATCCTAGTTGTACCTGCAATTCACACTACTAGAAAGTTAAACGGCAGGCGAGTGTTTTGTGGCATCCTAGCTGTCGCTAATGTTCACATCATTAGAAAGTGAAACGGCTGGTGAAATTTCGTCCTAATGAAATTTATCATTCACACTAGCTGCCGCTGATATTTGCGTTATTTGAAAGGCAAATGTATGGCGAAGTTGTGGTGGTTTTGGCATTTCGTGCTTATTCCAGGGGTCACTGAAATACTCATTACCAAGAAGCTAACCGTCTAGAAAATTTTCGTTCCAGAGACGAAAAGTTTCAGAGGTGTCGCTTACAGCGATAAATTCTATATATATATATATATATATATATATATATATATATATATATATATATATATATATATATATATATATATATATATATATGGGAGCTGAATTAGGTTGCTGTGGAACACAGTAGTTGACATAATCACGCGCTCCCTTGATAGCTGATAATAATGTTGTTATTGAAGCAGGTCTCGGTCAACTTTGCTTGGAGCCAAGCTAGGGGGCGTTTATGAGACTTACACAGCTGAAGTTAAACAATGAAGGGTGGTTCCGATATACACTAGTAGGAGGTGGTTTGGGGGCAGTTACCGCTTTCATTCGGTCGTGCTGCAAACAGGCAAGAAATGTCAGCTTTTCTTTTCTGACCTCCGTTTAAAAAAAAAAATGATCAGGTGTCAACATGGATTACCTGTGTGCATCCATCCTTCACTGTCAATCAAGGTCGTCGTAGCTTCTGGATTCTTGTAGTACCCTCGCATTATGTACGGTGACTGAAAGAGTACTTCTCCAGTTTCCATAGGTCCCAGAACAGCATGGTTCCCGGGATTGACGATCTGCGTTCAAAGTGAAATATCTGCGAACCTCTTCCGGCATTGCTTGCATCAGAGAAACGTGAGCAGTCACAGCATTGTGACTTTGTGATTACTTGTATTTTATTTCATTTTGCGTGTTCGGGAGAAACTTGGGCTGCACTGCGTACTTAACAATAGAACCGCTTTTCTTGTACTATTGTGATTCGAATTGTGGCAGATTATTTCGTATATTTCAGGCACGCAGCTAGCGATACTATCGTTGTGCTGTTTATGAGAGATTTCCGAAACTGTTTAGATGATAACCAATCCTCTCAAAAAAATCACCAAAGGATAGCGTCTTAAAAGCAGTAATTAACCACGAAAAACCGTTTCACACGAGCACATATTATAACGTTTCTATTTATTTTCTAGATACTGCAGTCTCAGGGCGCAAGCAGGAGTAACTTACAGATATATAGATAGAGCGCACAAAAGTCGCTATTTCATTAGCTACATCGTAAGGAATCTGTAATAGACTAAACATCAGTCATGTGTCAATGAAATCAAGCCATCACTCCAGAAACAGACTGGTCGTAACAGGAAACAGCCAGTCGCTAGACTTTAAATGCCGGATTATATGTGCAGCAAGGACTGGAGAGACGGTGCATATAAAGTATTACACTCTGTGGTGGTTCTAGGACAAGAAGAAAATTTGTACACCTCAGTCGCTTGCAAACTAACGGGCGCTAAGAAAAATGCCTGAGGGTGCCAAGTCTTCATAATACTAACAAGACGTGCGTGAGGTCTAGGATGAAGCAGGATTTTTAGCATTGGTGGGATAAATAATATTTTAGTCGCAGGAGTTTCCTTCTTTTTCTTAGAGTTGTGCGGCTACTACCTGCCATTAGTTAGGATAGAGAATCGATCTGCACGCACCTGGAGTAAGAACGTACGGCCCTTTTCTTAGGTTTCTCAAGAGTGTTTATGCTGCTTTTCTTATGGTGGTCCCACATATTGCAAGCATATTGCAACTTTGGGCTTGTAAGTACAGAATATCCAAAAAGCTTAACATGTGCAACACTACTTTCTAGCTTGTCCCTGAGTAGTCATTGTTGGTGAAAGGCGGAAGACTCTGCGTCAATAATATGGGTGTTCCATGTCAGGCGATTTTTCGTGTAACACCGAAGTATTAGTATTCTTCGGTTAGGAGGTGCTCATGAACACAATAAGAATACTGAACTCAATTTTTTTTTCCTTTCTGTGCGAACTATACCTGATTTTGATTCTTTATTTAGCATTCCCCACTTATAGCAACAGTTCGGAATATTCTTTATTTCGACGTTAAGCGCAGACTTGTCTTTAGTTTCCTAATTACATTGAAGACAAAGCACTTTCCACATAAAGACAAATAAATACAAGGTGAAGCAAAAACAATGTCAATAAAAATTACTAGGAAAAATAGCGGCCCGAGAACTGTATATTTGAACCTCCGGAAATGATGGAAGAAATTTAGAGTAAAAAATCAATGTACAATCACTGTCAGCGATGGGTTAAGTAGGCCACATGCAGTCAAACAAAAACTGTGCTGCCCGATGGGTTTTAATTTGAAGCGTATTATAGCAAGTGGAATGCCATCAAAAGTTTTACTAAGTTTAAAATATGATTCTTTTTTATCCCTATCCGCTACAGATGCGAAAAAATAAAACAATGTTAGTTGAGTAGTCGTTCATCAACTTTGCTCAAACCACGCCGGAACGAAGATAAGATGTTGCGATTTAAAAAGTAGGTACCGTTAGTACTCGAGATATGTTCAGGCATTTGACTGCTATGTGGCATCAAAGAAACACGACTATGATAACAGAGTGATCGTCGGTTACCTCTTTTTTAAAGACGCACTGCTCGTACTTATTTTCAGTCAGCGGCTAGAGCAGAATATTAAATTGAGACTTGAAGGAATAACAAAATGCACTACGCTAGCTGTTTTCAGCAGCCCGTAAGATATGCACTGGGAATCTTCTCCGGTAGAAGGGACGACTTAACTTCTAAATATTAACAGCATATTTTTACGTGGCGGCCAGCGGAAGAATGCGGCGCGAAGATGCACAAGAGATGATGTAATGGCACTGGCCTAGCGCAAGTGCTCCATCCCGCGCCACTGCCAGCTTTGTCTTCTTCGTAACATCAACCGGGGTCACTGGGCGATCGTCCTGATCGTTGACGCAGAGGCGCGCTAAATGGTGATGGGCTTGAGAAGATGGTAAAGCAGTTTTAACGAGGTGGTGAAGTGCTGGGCACCACGATGAAAGAGATGGGCGAATGAGTCCCGGTTCCGCGAAGCTTCCAGGTCACAGGTCAAAACAGCCCACCATCGAGGCCCTCGGATGCACCGAAAGGCATGGAGAGGGCGGCTGTGTCCTTACATGTGGGCAGCGTCTCGTGTTTGTGGGTTCATAGGTTCTGGTTGCGGCATCGTCGTCATTTCATCGTGTCTTCTGGTCGGGGAGGGTGACTGGTTGAGCGGAACGCGAGATCAGTTCTGGTCTGTCGGGCTGTGGCGCAGCCGGGCGGTGCAGACCAGGTACACAGGCCGATAAGAAGCTCTGGGGCCAAGATCGCGATGATGATTCAGCTCCTCACATATTGTGGCCCATCTTTATGCGTCGTAAAGAAAATCGTAACCCTGTGGTTGCCATGGCAACCGAGGTGGTTACACCTAAAATAAAAGAACAGGCGGCAGCGTGATGCCCCAGCATCACAACTCCGAGGTATGTTATGCCGCTCAGGTATATATAACCCTGCCTGACAGGCGTCAAAGTCGGGGCCCTTAGTTCCCACATTGGTGTAAAATTTATTGGCCAACAGTTTTCTGCAAAATATTCCAGATAACGCCATACAATTCGGCGTTTTGTGCTGCATAAACATACTACTTACGTTAGAGCCTCTCTCGACCAATTATCAGTCTATTCCTTACCTGGAGAGGTAGGTAGGTTGGGATGACGTCACAACGTGAAGTGACACCTCTTGAACAAGCAGGAAAATTGGTCTCGGACATCGCTGAGTTTTGGTGTGAACGCTGCTTTATTCCTGATTCATAAACAATTTAACAATGTGAGATAGAATATAGAAAAATTCTAAAGTTATGTACATAGTCTAACTCTGCAACTTTTCAGTGTTAAAGTTCCGGAGGCCGCTATAGTATGTGCCGTATCGCAAAGAAATTGATTTATCTTGACCACTGATGTTCTTTGACGCGCGTCAAAATTTCGGCGCCTGCACGTTCTTGTCTTTCCTTCACAGAAATGCGGACCCAATGCTCGCCGTCACGTTAGGAATCGAACCAATCACTTTTAATCTATGTGATATGTACTGACATTTAAGATATGTTATGAAGCCGCACTGCGTCGCTGTCAGATAAATAGATAAATGCAACAGGGAAAAGTAGGCTAGATAGTAACTCGAACAAGAGTGCATAATGCACCGCCCAAAAGAAAAAAAGGGTTTGATAACCACAAAAGAGGTAGCCTATTTTTATAGAAACTTTCCTTACACAATCCAGTATGCCAGAGAAATGTGGTGTGTTCTTTTTCATTCTTGCAGGTGGGATTACGACGATTATATAAACCCGACTTTTCTGTGATATACAAATCAGTCAACGTTCCGCATTCCGTCCTGCTTGTTTCCCTCCCTCGTTCCTCTTTTTTGTGTGCATAGTTTCGTTTTTCAGCATTGCCAAGTAAATAACGACCATACTGATACTACCATGTTAATTCAGACGGGGTTATTTGGAGAAATTAAAACAGGACTTTTTCCTGCAGGGGGCGTTCCTGTAGTTCGTTTTATAACGATTATGACGTATAAAAGTACTCGCCTTCATTCTGCTGCCACAGACGGGAAAGCCAACGTTTCCCTTTGCAAGCTCCCCCTTTGGAGGCACCGCCAGGTAGCCGCTGACTTCGGTCATGCCGTAACAGTCTCTCAATTCGTCAGGCGCGAAGGCATCCACCACTTCTTTCGCAATACGTTCCGGCAGGATGATCCCCTGCGTGCGTAGCTTCTTGAGCGAAGGCAGCACTGTGCCGCTGCTCTTCATTGTCTCGGCAATCTTCAGAAGCTTTTGAGGAGTTCCGTTCATGACGTTCACCTGGGCGACGTGCAATGGGTCGAATGGACGCATTTTGCAGTATGACTCTAAGAACGTACACGTCAATTTGTTCTCGACGTCTTAAGCCATGCTGACTATATCTTGCAAACCTCACGATGTGGAAATAGCTTTGTTCACAAAGCAAAGCATTCTAGGCGCTGCTGATAAACTACGTCTTTCGGAATGGACAGAAAACATATCTTTGTGATAGCATTAGAGACTCCGTTGTCAAAAAAAGCGAGCGTAGACGTTGTCCGTCCGCCTCACGATATATTACAATTGGTATGGAGACTGCGGATTTACAAATGAAAGCAAACCAGCTTGAAAGGAAAAAAGATGTTGATGCACTTCGAGCTGCGGTCCTCTACGTCGCAAGTCAGGTACGCCGCCTCTACTCGCCCGAGGAGCGTTTGACACGATGGTATCGCACATTACTGCTAAAGAAATTTTAAGCTTCCTCCAAGAATTATCGCTGCCTCCGGAATCGACCACTCTATTATGTCACATTTTCAATCTGCAGACCTCTTGTCAAAGCATTGACTATGCCTATAGGCTGACCCCTCAGCCCTTCTCCACTGTACTTCATGGTGTTGGTATTAGAAAAGGCAAGCGCGCATGAACACCAATTCCAAAAGCGAATCTTACGATGAACCTGCTTACAAAAGGTAAAACACTCTCCTCGGTTCCTGAGTAGCAATTGCGCTCAGCTGCTTACACAAAGAAACAAGGTCGAAACTCGGTTGCTGGGGAAATGCGAGAACGGATGTGCGATTTGCGAGTTCTGTCTAGTGTATTAATGACAGCATGCTTTGCATGTAAGGAATACCCGCTGATGAGTGCATTCCTGAGCACCATGATGTGATAATGGTAATTTAATGCGCCCCCACTCAGTTGAACTGGCCAACTTGCACAAGAAGGGAAACTCGGAAACGTAACATCGCCAACTTCCGGGAAATCGAGCAGCCAACCTGAATAACTACAGTGACTCAGATCAGCATACACTACAGTGACTCAGATCAGCATACAATGCAGTGTTACAGTCCCCAATGAAAGGAAAATCGCAAACCTGTCTACGCACGCGCGTAGAAACTTTTGCTGAGCGGATCCGTAAGGTTCATCTGAAAACATGCGAATACAACGTATAAAGCTTTAAAATGTCGCCATTTCCCTTATACGGCCCGTCGACCAATAACGCATGAATTTTCAATGTTTACACAGTGCGAAGTGTCGAAAGAAGTAGATTATAGTTTTTTTTTCACAACATCATAATAAAAATTGCCGTACCGAACACATCATCAACTGTCAGGGGATTTTTGCGGCTGTACTAGCGCTCTGCATAATTTTCTATACATCGCGAAGTTTGCTGGTTCCACACGTGTGTAGTGGCTCTCGCAGGTACCTCCATTTCAAAAACATCTGGCGTATAAGGTCTCCACCTAAATTGAAAATATTGTGCGCGCCTCGTCATTGGTGCCTGACCTCGTGCGTAGCCTTGGTAGCAGGGCAATTGTCAAAGTCACTTTGCTGTCGTACATTTTGCCTTGCACATAAAAAGATTGTGAAGGCAGTGACCTAGACATCTGGCTCAACTGAGCAAATTAGAGCCGTAAAGAGAGTGAAGGCATAATGTCTTTCGGTACACAACTGATAGACATTGTTGGATACGACAGCCTGATAATGCTCATGACAGGTTCTGACACTGCATAATATTTGTACCTACGGCAAAAGAAAATGTACACTCATGATAAAATCGCGAAGACACACATTCGCAATACGGTGGCGCTCGTACGCATTTGCGAACTGCATTCCTGCCCCCTACGGACAATCTAAGGCGTAAAACCTATAATATATACATTACTTCTCGACTGATACCTAGGTGGGAATAAAATATGAACTGCATTATAATGAAATGACATTATTCACTTTAATTTACTTTAAATTATTAGTTTTAACTGGCCACATACGATCCACCTTTCCTGACGGGGAGCGATGAGGTCTGCAATGAAAATATTTCGACCCAGTTTTGCTTCCGGAAATGGTAACAAGACGCATTCTCTTACAAAGTTCATTTTGAGCTCACCGTTATATCTTATCGATAATACATGCTACTAGCACACCGAAAGCATGCATTTCCTCCAGACCAATATAATTCCATCGGAATTTGTATGGATGGTGGGATTTATTTTCATAGCGGAAATAAAAGAGCAAGGAGGAGTCTTCCGGCCATAATAGGAAAAAATGACAGTCTGCAATAGGTCACTGAAAACAGATAAGCAGAAGCGACGAAGGCGTGCTATATGCATGTGAAAAGGTATCTGATATCACTTTTTGATGAATGCAGTAGGCAGTAATGAAATGAAAGTGCATTCTCTGACGTAAACTAATGACACAGTTGGTCAAATGTTTTAGGGGAATCCCTCAAGGTGGAGTTGATTTGTAATAAGGGCATAATTACCCCAGACGAGGAAGAATGTTCTGTAACTACGACGTTTCTGAGAAAGCTGTATAGCTTTTCTTTGCAGCCGTATGGCTGCGCTCGGGAGGGATGTCAGTGAATAATTAGTCACTTATTACAAATCTACTGCACCTTGGGGGATTCCCCTAAAACATTTGACCAACACTGTTCCCACTTCGGGTTATTGATCAATTCGCTCTCGCCCTACCATAAGCTTGTTGTCCCGGTTAGCTCAGTTGGCAGAGCGGCTGCTCCAGTGAAGGAGCGGTTCCGGGTTCGAACCCCGGACCAGGACGAACTTTTCATTAACAACGAGTTTCTGAGAAAGCTGTATAGCTTTCCTTTGCAGCCGTATGGCTCCACTCGGGTGGATGTTAATAAGTAATTACTCCCTTATTACAGACTGATGACATATTTCCCTAACCTTTTGAAGACCTTCATCCTATGGAAGTAAGACACAGAGTAACAGTTCGAACAACATGCTAAGTATATTTTCAGGTCAACCTTGTTGCTGCTTCGTATTTACTTCGGAGAAAGAACACAACTAGAGGGCAAAGTTTCTGGTGCTGAAAATCAATTCCTGCATTTGATAGCACGCTTCAGTGTACAAGAGCACTATGAGGACAAATCCAATCTGACCTGTGTTGATATATTGAGGCATCATAACAAACAATATGCTACTTTCTCACTCAGATGAGTTTTTATAAGCTTGAAAAGACATAAAAGCTGAAGGACAGGTATCGGTTTCTGAGATTGTTTTAAAATACTGACTGTAGTGACATTAAGGACAATTTTTGCGTGTATATTTGATGTAGTTTTACGTCGCAAAGCAAATAAGGCTATAAGAGGTGCCGGAGTGGAGTGCTCCAGATGATTTTGTCTCCCTAGAGTTTATTAGCGTGTATTTACATTGCGCAATGCAGTATACTATCGTTTTGCCTCCATCGAAACGCGACCGCTGCGGTCGGAATGAGACCTGCTTCTTTCAGGTCAGCAGCTGAGCACGATAACCGCTGCACATGAGGGCGGGTTGATTTTTTGTGTGTCTCTAAGAGTAGACAATAGAAAATTTCACGTGCAAACACTGATCACAGCTACCTTTTTCTTCTAGAAGTCACAAGTATAAATCGAGACCCTGGAAAATTGATTCAAATTACATTGAAATCTTCGCAGCTATAAATTCGTATTTCAATCTCTAGATGTGATTGCAAATCCTGCAAATCGGCAAACAATGCCCTTTTACAATGATTAAACATTATGCAGTTGAGCAGCATGTATCTAGTGATTTCACATGTTACGTCTTATACCTGATAATTCTTCCTTATACGTGAAAAAAAAATTCGGCGAGGACTTCACCTTGTGACGATTGCAAGCCTCGAAGAGATCAGGGACGCTTGCAGACTTGAGGAGAATGACTGTAGCTCCGGAGGAAAGTGCGTTGAAGACAAACGAGAAAAAGAAGTAGAACGATATGTTTCCACCTCCAATGGCGACGTCGTGTTGAGTGAGCATTTCGAGTGTCCTGAAAAAGCGGTGCCACTTTGGAAGAGACTTTTTCTAGATATTATTCTTCTGGGTACAATGAAGAAACAACAATCAAGTGGCGCATCGAAGAGTGGAAAGTTCCAGCATATTCCGTATAATTGTTTTCGATATTTAGTAAATCAAGTAGGCTTGTCGATAAAAATGAGCCGCTTCACCCCTGGGAATAATTTAGTTCATTGATGCAAGCTGTTCGGAATGGGCTCCCGTTCTTCCATTCTACAAAAACATATTTTACTTGAAAGTCAGCTCACTCACTGGTTCTCGTTTTCTGTCTTAAAGAAACACCGATGCTGCTGAGACGTAAGTACATATCGAATATTTGCTTTCCTTCCTACTTGAACCATTACAATTTACAGCGTACACATCAATAGTCAACCCTTAATAGTTTCTCAGTGTAAGAGCCGCTTTTGGTGGGATCTCTACGCAAAAATTGAATAAAACTGCAGACTAGATAGAAGAGAGTTTGCAAGAGTTTCTTGCACTTAACTAGACCGAAGTGTGGAAGACAGTAGAAAGAGATTTCCAACTGGAGGGTGTGCTCTAAGTGCGCCAGGCCACGGCTTGCGCCGTTGTGCATAATTTCGTAATGCTTCATTTCGTTCGTTTAGTCCCCTACTATTGATCGCTTCTTCCGGTGACGTAGGCTGTAGATCGTCACATCACGCTAATCATAGATACCCATGATGCCACTAGAGCAAAAGCGCCTCGCGTCCAAGTAGCAGTGGGTACTCTGGCACCCGGCACCAAAGAATATCAGACTACGACGACGTTTCTGACTGCCTGATTATCCGCCTTTGGCGTTTTTTGCATCTAGTGAAAGAAAGTCTGCGGTCGTTATGCGAGTAATTGGTTGAATGCTATTCCTGAGAAACAGGCCGGTGGATACTGCGTCTTTTTATTTAGTAGTGGCGGCACTGCGTGCACAGGGGTCTTAGCCTACGAATGATTAAATTCTCCCTCCCCCCCCCCCCCCCCCCCCCGTATTTTGTCGCAATACACATTATAGCAAAATGAATAGAAATCAAAATCAGACGCTATAAACACAGTCTCTAGATGGGTCACGTGGAGTTCATCCCGATTAACTCGCACTACCTAAGTGGAGTAAAGGAGAACAAATTTCACCTGCATCCTTTATGACAAGGACAGAAAATGCAATGAAGAAACATTCAGTGGGCGTTATCAAAAATGCAGTAGTCTCCGTGACTTTTCGAAATTAAATGAAATATCAAAATCCGATATTTTCACCTTTTAAAGGAGGCGTTCAGTTAATGCCTTGTCAATGTCGGGGCCAAGTTACAGGTGCTTTGTAAAATTTCTGAAGTGATTTTTTTTTATTTGCTTGACCACTCAATAATAAATAACCTGCGTATGTGCCACTTCGGCATCTATTTAGCACTGCGACTAGCGGAAAAACGTGTTACTGCTCGCAAAAAAAGCGCAAAAAAAGAGACACGACAGAACACATGCGCTAACTTCCACTGAACGTTCCAATGGCACTTACTTAGGGGGTTTATGAAGGTACAGTCAAGAGTAAGGGGGATTACATGAAGGGTTACGAGGCTGACGAGGTGAAAACAGACATCTCGAAAGCAGAAACGCCAAACTAAACCAGTTGCAACCTAAAGGAAACTTAGAATAATATCAGCTCGTTTCACAAGTTCGCACAGTGTCCTGCATCTAATAGGGCAATATCTTTTTTTATAGTGATAAGGATGGACTGCTTACACAGTTTCCAGTCACAACTTTTGCCATCGCAAGAGCTTTAATTACCTCTCGTGTTCTTTTATCCACATTTTACCCATCGCTAAGCATTCCTCGAAGCTGGTTTCGCATTTATGAAAACGAAAATGGCGGGCCAAACCTCTGGACCTCCATCCCTAATATTCCTGTTGAGCTCACCTAAGCATTCATTTAGGCAAAACAGGTTTATTTTCAACAAACGGGTCGTTGATAAAATAAACACTTAGGCGTGCGCAGCAGGAATATTAGGGATGGGGGGTTCGGAAAGTTGCCCCACCATTTCTGTTTTCATAAATGCGAACCTAGCTTCGAGGAATGCTAAGCGATTGGAAATATGGAGATAAAAGAACAAGGGAGGTAATTGAACCACTTGCGACGGCAAAATTTGTGACCGAAAATTGTGTGAGCAGTCCATCCTTATCCGTATCAAAAGAAGATAATGCCTTTTAGACGGAAGACACTGTGCAAACTTAAGAAACGTGCTTATATGTTTTATTTTAGTTGAAAATGGTTTAGTTTGGAATCTTTGTTTTCGCGATGTCTGTTTTCACCTCGTCAGGCTGGCAATCCTTCACGTAATTCCCCTTAGTCTTGATTGCACCTTCATAAACCCTGTAAGCGCAATTGGAGCGTTTCATGAAAGTTAGCGCTTCTGTTCTATCGTGTCTTTTTTTTTGCGCTATCAAACCACTTCTTAACATCTGTACACATTTGTATTATTTCGGTATATCAGTTCTCCTGAAAAACACAATAAAATACTGCCAAAGCGGGAAGAGGGAACCATTTTTCCATACGCAGGCAGGTTAAAATACTCTTGAAAACATTTTATGACGTCCCGGCAGAGCATTATAAGATTGATGTCAAATTTCAAAAATCTGCTCTTATCACTGGTATCTGTAAAACGGCTTAAGGAACCCATGAGATGGGACTCAAACGATATTCCCGAATTTACCATGCTTTTTTTTCATAAGGAGTTCAGTGACTTACTCTCTGCAACACATTTGTGAAAGGAAACGCTGTTGCTCCACTTCCATAATCTTAGAGATGCCCGTTGTTCCAGATGTGTGGCTCATGATGATCACGTCATCTCCAGATGCTTCGGGCTCAACGTATTCCAGATGACAGTCATTGAGCTTGTACTCTGAGAGCCAGGTGAACCCCGGATTTCATCTGCTGAAAAGAAGCCCTAGAAACACATTACAAAACGTGAGCAGTCTATAGGCTTACTGCATTTGGTATCATTGGGAGTAGAATTTACACATTTTAGAATTCGCTGCCGGAATTTTGTGAGTTCTGCTTGACTACAATTTTAAACTGCGGAATTATTCGATGCCGCACGAAAGGGAAATAAAGGGGCCGGCCATTACTTCTCGTTGTCAGCACAGGAAAACATTTTTTTCTTCACATATTTCACCTAGCTGCTAAATATAAGACACAATATAAATAAATCAGGAAGCGCCCGTCGTGTCTTTTGTGTTCCTGCTGTCCTCCATGTTGTTCTTTCCGCTGCCCTTTTATAACTAACTAAACCCTAACGGGGACCTTGTCTGGGGTGCTCGCTCCTTTCGCTGACAAAGACTATTGCGGAAACAAGCTGCAACTTAATTTTAATGAGCAATTATTCTATTTGTACTGTTCTAGTAACAGGATTAGATATAGCCGGCAGCGGCTAGTTTAAACCAGCGCCCGGTGATTTTTCGATGATAGGCAGCTCACGCCTACCAATGTTTAGCGATCGATGTGCTGCCAGCACGCTAGCGTGCAGCATTTCGCTTCAAGAACCGTTTCGCTGGCGTGGGTGCAAATTATTCCTGCTTCAAGGTAACAGATAATTTTATCCATTGGAGTTCCTTACATATATGATTATCTATATATCGAATTGTTTCGCGAATCTCTTGGAGTTCGATATACGAAAATTCGACTGCGATAGGCTACCATTCTTAAATACAAGTTGCGGAATTCAGCATTTCTTGCCGAATTACTTAAATGATGGCGTGCAGTGTGCGCTAATGGTGTCTACAGTGTATCTTCAACAAATCCATCTTGGGAAAAGTTTTAAGGGCACTTTTCGTTTTATTTGCATAACTGCTAATTCGAACTTTGTTCAGTCACAATTTAATATTTGTAACTTACTTCGTTATCTGCCGAAAAATAAATTAACAATCAGATGGAGAAATCTAGCACAGCGGCATTGATAAGCCTGTAAATGAGTGTGAACGCTAGACCATAATATTGTTACGTGACGGAAACCAGGTGAAGACGGGACGACATGACAGATGGCGATGGAATGATTTAATGGCGGTGGGCGTAGCGCGAGCGCTCCGTGCCGCGCCACTGTCCACTTTGGTCGTCTTCTAGTCCGCGACTCTACCCGGGGCTGTCGAGCGATCGCCCCGAACGCGCAATCTAGAACAACGGCAGTGAAGATGAAAAGCAGGACGTGACGATGGGCGGACGGGAGGGATGATCACAGAAGAGAAGGAGATACAGGGCTTTGCCGACACGATGCAAGAAATGAGCACATGATGATCAGATGAGCGCTGGTCCAGGAAGCTTTCGGGCCGTAGCTAGGTCATCTTGAGCCGACAGCCAAGTCACATGAACACACCGAACGGCATGGGCAGGGGCTGTGGTCGAATATGTTGGCGGCTTCTAGTGTCGGTGGGCTCATAGGTTCGAGTTGCGGCGTCGTCGTCATGTCGTCGAGTCTTCTGGTCGGGCGGGGGGACGGGGCTGGGGTGAACAGCGTGGTCGGTTATGGTCTGGTGGGCTGGGGCACTGCCGGGCGGTGCGGACCGGAACACAGGACCGACGACCACGGCACACGCAGGACGCCGAAGCTCCAGGACGAGGACGGGGATGAACCTCGCACGTCAAACCGAATGTTACGTGACGGCAAGCAGGTGAAGACAGGGCTACAGGATGCAGGATATGCCCTTATGCCTAACTACCATCTTCGGTTACGAAGTACATTTTTGGGGCCCATGTATGGATTATTTATTCTAGAGAACAGAAAAACAGCACCCATTAGGCGCCTTTAGCCCCCGGTAATAATAACCCATTTCAATGTCCCACCATCATAAAAGGCTTGCTAGAATGGGAAACGTTATATGAGAGAAGAAAAGGTTTCCGCCTAAATTTTTCAGTCGCATCTTTGTAGAAAAACAGGCCTTATTAATAGACACAGCTACATTTTGGAGCAAATTCAGGTCTCAGCCAGCCATGACTACACAAAGAAGGTGTAAGCGCATGATTGCGAAAGAAATGGCTCCTGGCGGCTTATTGCGTGAATTTTTCTCAGCTGAACTGCGAGTAGAACTTGTTTCTGGAGCAATGGGTTTGCATATCAATTTGTGCTAAATTTTCTGCTGTATCATTTCATCGACATGAATTGCCAATGTTTTGAATTTGCCGTAAATGATTTCAAATTTGTTTTTGACCCCTATGGCATAAGATTAAGGTTATTGAAATTGAAGTATCGAAATTCTCAAGAACATCAAATACTTGGGCGTCAACTGTTTCCGCGAACCTGCAAAGGGACACTTGCGTTAAATGAGTTATAAGCGAAATAAGACGACTAAACGATGTTTAATGCCCTCTAAGGCATTCGCATTCATCACTTCCCAAACCTCCTGAAGCATTATCACCCTCTATTCACAAAACGTAACGCCTGTTAGTATGGGCTAACACAACAGCCACCAAATTAGAATATATACACCTGTTACAAGAGAAATGTATCCTACATACAAACCGGGCTTCCTGCCCAGCTTTAGTGAATACTTTGCTTAATACTTCTCGTAGGATTCAGGCTCACAATTTATATTCATTGCCCGTATGGAGTATACAAATTGGGAACTTATAGCAATGTCTTCAATCTGCGCAATGTGGCCGCAACAAAACTCATTTGTTCTCGACAGTAATTTAAGACTGGTGTGTACCGACGATTATAACATAATATGGAAAACGGGGCGTTCAATACATAATAACATCATTCTTAAAATACTCTTATCATTTAATCCACGACTTTCACAAATCATATACTATAAACTGCAAGTAATGTATGCAGCTGAATATAGCAGTCTTGGTAGCGTTATGTTTTTGCGTTTTTTCATTTGTTTCACTGACACATTGAGGAAAATGTGGGCAGAGTATATGTACGCCTCTGGATAATATGTAAGCGTGTGCATATGCTTCTGTATACATGCTTATGTCATACTGCCCCTTGTCGGAAACACGGTGTTCACTCGTCCAGCTGTTGAAGGACAGTATTTTTTTTCTTCAGTCCGCCATACACATTAAAATACACATAAATATTCACATACACTAAATATTCAAATCCATAATATATGCGTCAAATAGTTCAAAAGAGGATCACTACCCTATAATAATGCCTCCGTGAAGACAACGCCATTCTGTGAATAAAAAAAAAACGGTAACTTTCGAAAATATTGCTGATTTAAAAAGCATAGACTTTTATTGTTCTCGCACAGGCATCAAGGAACCCAAACCTTTCTCCCGTCCACTTAGGTCACAATGCGAGTTCAATTGTTCCCGAAAAAATCATATGACACGAGCCCTGGGCATGATAAGTTTTGTGTTGTGCTTTAAGTGCATTCAAAGTGCAACAGTACGTTTATTGGTATGATTCCGTATTTGTCAGGGAGTGTTCTCCACTTTTTCAGAACACTGGCAGTGAAAATGCTGAGAGCTACAAGTTGTCACTGTTCTAAAAACTTTTTCTCTGAAGATGCAAATAAATTATAATTCGGAGCATATTTCACAGTGTCCACGAAATATTAGCTGCAAATGTCGCGCATTCTCGATTTAATCCCGTCTTGATTGTTGTGTAATCCTCGAATAACGCCACACCACGTTAAGAGATAGACACCGAAGACGCCATTAAATCGTGTAGGACGTCTCGGTAAGCAGGTTACGATAAACGCAGTGGCGTTTCAAAAGCTGGATGCGTTAAGTGGCAGCACTGCAAGTCCTGGGCTAAGGGGTCTAAGATTCTGGTTTCATAGTGCGGGGAAAGCCGCTTTTGCCAGGATGATGGTCAGAAGACTCTGGCTTGTACCAGGTGTTTGAGGCAAGACTTTTATTGTCAAAAATAGGTTTCTGAGGTAAATTTATAGGTTTTTTCAGCGTAGTGTTATCACTATTGGCGTACTCCAGAAAACAGGCGAATCGCCTTAAACGGTAAGCTGGTAAACTAATTTTTAACAATGAACTTCTTAACTAGTAAACTTAGGCGTCTAGTAGCAATAGAGTATTTGTAGCAGCTGATCGTTTGTAATAGCCATATCCGGCTTTAGAATTTCTCAAACGTGATTAAACTTGGCTCTGTGGCTCGACAAAATGTGGCTTTTTTACTAGCTACGCGCACTGGAAAGGTTGGTATGCCTCCATGCTTTTCGGATACACATGCGTTTTGGCACGATGTAGCCTAATTTTTCCGAGCCACAGCCCCGAGGATAATCGCGTTTTTGAAATTCTAACAACTGATATGGCTATTACTAACGACCAGCTACAAATCGCTAATTTCAACTAGCCGCCTAGCTGTGATAGTTAAAAAGTTAGTTATCTGAAATAAATATCCAGCTTACAATTGAAGAGAACTCACCAGCTTTCTGATATCCGCAAACATTGGGAGTATTATGCCGCAAAAGCCATACATTTAGCCCAAAAAGCCTATTTTTGAAAATTACCTAAATTTTCCCCTGAAACACATAGTATAGCTACTGTGACCACATTGTTAATGTTACTACATTGTATGTCTGCGAGGAAGTGAAACACGCATTACCCAAATTGCTTACGCGAGGTGTTGCAGAAATAAAAGACGCTTTACTGTTCCATCTGAAAATTTTTCCAGCGCACAGACGCGAATGATACGGGAATATAATCTGTTCAAGAGTTTACCACGGCCGATCTCAGCCTTCATGGCATCACAGAGCACTGATTCTAGTGAATAACATTTATTTCACTGGCTTAAGCCCTGCTCCTGTTGATTGCGTTTCCCTTCCTTTGCTACCTTTTTTCTACGTCACATTGGCGAGAAAACAATGACATTGCCTTCAAAAGGAAGGCTGACCGTCCAAAATTTGCGACGAGTTGACTTTCAGGGCAGTGTTTCGTCAGCATTATTCTTAAGATTATTTTCGCACCATTGTCCGTATGTCGTGATGCCCCTTATTGTGAAAGTGACAAGCAGCAATTGCAGATGGGTTTGACGCCTCTTTACCGCCGGTAGACTCAAATGATAGAAGTGGAAAGCATCGCTCTAGAGTAATTGCACCAAATTCACCTTTATGTTTTGCATCCCGATGGCAATCGACGAGTAAGGGTAAGGATTTTTTTCGTTCTCCGCATCAAAGCAATGAACGTTCGTGGTGACGCGAATGCAATTTCTCAAGTTAGCGGCGAATCCAAATTAAGAAATACTAGAACAAAAATTCACAGTACGCTTAAACTTCGCTTTAAGGGTAGACGCGATAGTGCCTTTTTCGTTTACATTTGTTTAATTCCTGTATTATCAGTACACATCCCCGACCCTCTTTAATGTCTTACGCAGCACAACGCGTTCAACTGTGCCCCTTTACCGTGATGTCACGTATTGAAAACAGTGCTCAGAATGCGCCTCTCGCATGCACCAATGCACTTTTCTATAAGCTACACAGCGAGACTTTGCCCTTTTAAGCACCGCTAGTAAAAACGGGCATTTTTATGTCTGCGGTAAATTTCCGAATTTGTGATGTTTCAGAAACGATTGAGCATTGTTCTATCAATTGCAAAGATGCAATACTCCTTTAGGATATCTTGCAACCGTCACTGAAAAATCTTGATTTGACACTACTCTGTTCGATATCTCGCTGCAGTGCTATTTGCTGACGGTCTCTTACAGATTTTCTTTTTGATTGGACTATACAGCTTCTGGAAAACACGCATGATGGACAGACATTGTGAACTCGTTCTTTTGCGCAACGGACCACCTCACCAGATTGATGATTCATCTAACGGCATTACATGCCCAGACCAAGTTAGATCCGCAGTGGCAACCACTCCTAGTGCAATGCTGTTCATCGGCTTTTTTTCGAGTGAATCTTTTTTAGGTGTGTCGTGTTATGTGGCGGTAGCAGGTGCCCTGTGTTGCGTCTTTTCTTGTGCTTGCTTGTTTAGGCGTGGCGTAATTAAGCACTGTGTTGATTTGCGATAATTTTCTTTCTGTTTTGAACAGAGTTCTTGTATAAAGAACACTGAATACCTCTAATAAATACCGTGCCAAAAAAAAAACTTGCGTCACAAGCGTCGCATGCCCGCCTGGCAAGCAAGGAGCCTAGGTTCGAACCGCAGTGCCTGCGATTTACTTTTTTTCGTCTGAAACTTCTAGGAATATTTCCGTCACGTTTCAGAGGCCTTCCTGTCAATCCTAAATTAGTGCGGTAACTTTTCGAACGAGCTGTATTCGCTGTCGCGTCCAATCACCCTTGTGTCTCAGTGCTCATGGTGATCGGTTGATGATCCTAAAGATATGTAAGTTGGATTCCGGCCGCGGCGGTCACATTTCCATTGAGGCGAGATGCTAGAGGCCTAGAGGCCTGTGTATTTTGCGATGTGAGTAGGCCTTAAGGAACTCCATGTGGTCGAGATTATCCGGGGCCCTCTGGTATGACGAACATCATTCCCTGATTTGGTTTGGGACTTAAGAAAACAAAAAAAAAGATGAGAGCAGTAATGAGTAAGCACATAGCTAATTATACAATTGGGTTGTACCCCGACGGTTGCGCCGGCGATTAAGAAACATTGAGGGCCGATTCCTTCATTCCTTCTTATTTTCTTTCATTGCTTTCTCCTTCCTTCTTCCATCCTTCTTCCTTTTCTTTTTCTTCTTTCTTTCGTTGTTTCCACCTTAACTTTTTTTCCCCGCTTCTTTTAACGAAAATACTCTAGTTAAACTACCACAAGTGCCTATTTCATTCAACCTTTCCTAATCAGATTGGACTTCAAGAGGAAGAAAGCGTTGCAGGGTGTGGCTGAAAGCTAGGTGGGCAAATGAGATTAAGAAGTTTGCGGCGACAGGTGGTCGCAGCTGGCACAGGACACTGTGCCGCAGCAGTATGGCCTAGTGGCTTGAGCATCCGCATCGCATGCGGGAGGTACGGGGTTCGTTCCCCAGTGCCGCCGGGTACCCACCGGTGCTACAGTGGGTACAAGCTTCCCCCTGGCCTTGTAATCGGCTAATGTGGGGTGAAATGCTTGGGAAAAGGGTCTTTGGCCCCACCTTGAGTAATCGAAAAACACCTTGTGCCATGGCGCTCCTTGGCCATAGATGCCCTTGCGCCATAAAAATCCATCATCATCACAATTTTAATTGAAGAGATATGGGAAAATCATTTGGCCTGCAGTTGTCGTAGTCAAACTGATGTTGGTGCTGGTGGCTATATAAAATAATCTAGTAAAAGCTGCGTTATACCAGCTTGAAGAGCCCTAAGTCGCCTGTATTCGCCAAGAAAAATTTGCAAATGTACATATTTCCGACGTAAATAAAGAATATTAGGAAGTTATTTTTCTTTCTTAAATTGTGCTTGACGGAAAGAAAATAGTCAAATTTCTGTAGCTTTGTGATCAGCATAGAGAGCACAGGAAAAACGGGTAATGAAGGAAAGTATTGTAGATTATATCTCAGAGAAAATTTCAATGCAGTAACGAATGTTGCAGCGTCCGCAAAAGTTTACTGTCCTGAACAGCTGCAACACATCATGGGTACGTAAATCGCGCAGTTATTTTCCCATGGTCACACTCATCAGCCTATCTAAGCACACTGAAGGCCAAAGGTACTCTGCACAACCTTCCAGCTAAACCTGTCTCCTGTGACACCTGCGGGTACCGTATCTCTGCAAACTTACCAACTCCCCTCCCCCCACCCCCCTCGACTCTTCGCTGTCAATTGCTACACACCCCTTGTCTTGGAAGGCAGTGTATTCCCCTCAAAATCATAAGTTATCTTGCCTTCGCAATACCTTCCTTGCACATTCCGCACCAACTTTGGTGGTGTCTGAACTTTAACATTCCGAAGTGGTCTGTGGACTGGAAAAACACACTAAATACAGTGCGCCGCTTTCTGGGTTCATTTCAGCCGTCATTGGTTTTGTAGCGATTTCGAGCCTTCAGCGTTGCGGCGCCGCCACGCTGTCACGTGGTTGGTCACGTGGTGCAGAGCATCTGCCGGTGGCGCGACGCCGTGGCCGGACACGTGATGCGGAGCAGCCGCAGCTGCCGGCGGCGCGGCGCGGCGGTGAAACCGAACTGCAACAGGTTTGCGCATGCGCCGTATCAAGTGGGACGAAGGTGAAGAAGCAACGCCCAGCGAAACAGAGCGGCGAAAGACTGGCTTTGCAATTCAACTCAGCAAGTTTCACTCGGCCAGCTGTAGCTATTGCGTCAATTCAGGTTTAACCACACCTAAAACAACGCCATTGGTTTTTCAACGGGCACTCAAATCGCACAGCCCTAGGGTATTTTTGCAGTCTGCCCTAACGAAATGTGCTTCGGTGAGAGTAGGCTTATGGGGTTACGCGGCTCGTTGATTCTTAAGTTAGCAGAAGTTTCTAATATCTAGGTGGGTTAAACGACGAGATACTAGAGTGCTCGGTTCATTGGGAAAGGCAGCTTGATGCGAATGCACACGAACAAAACAAGGCCTCCGCTTGCGTCGCTAAGTAAACACAGCAGCCTTACAGGCGTCCCGACACATGCCTGCACAGCCTGGCCCATAGAAAGGCTGAGATTAGCAGCATCTTTGAGCGGCCGTAGAAAGTGCGAAGCGACACCAGATTACTGTTTTAAGCTTTAACCTATTTACGGTGACATGAGACCACGACTGTGCTCAAAGAAAATTCTATAGTTGGGCTTTTATCTGTGAATTTTATATCATTATATTAATACAGAATGCCTCGAGGCAACAAATACGCCCATCAAGAAGTACCAGGCCGAATACGAAGCGAAAATTTCATTCCCTGCTTTCTCCAGTCTTTATCATTTGAACTTCCTTAGGTACGTTCTGTGTTTCTATCATTGCAACCATAAAAAAAAATGCCGGTGCTTTAGCTCTGATTAAACCTGGATTGACGCGATACTACAGCTGGCCGAGTGAAAATTGCTCAGCAGCTGCTCGCATCACGTGACAGCGTGGCAACGCAGCCGCGGGGTGGCGGCGCAACCACAGGGTAGCGGCGCCGCCACGCTGAAGGCTCGAAATGCTACTTTAATGTAGTATCGCTACGAAACTACCTTCTCGCATACTTTGAGGTTAGGTGATACGCAGACTTACACTGACTGGCAGCTCTCTTGAATACCACCTCTCAAGTTAATGCAGTCCGCTTAAGCCGTAGATCAAGCGTAGCAGCATAGGAGACAAAGACGGAATAGATAGCAAAAAATATGGTTGACGCAAAGCGCCATGATTGACTTGAAATAAGCAATTAATCTAGTACAAATTAACTGTTCTGATTTCATCATAAAATGAAAGGCAGAGCAGGTGCCCTTACCTGTATTTGGTATTCACGTCGTATGGATTCAAACACCGGGACGAAGGTGGCGTCCGTTAGAACGTGAGTGGTATCCGTGTTCCGAATGTTGGTGAGTAGTTCTCCTACAATACAGCAGAGAATATATTCCAATTTGACGAATGAAAATAGGTTCATAAACGCACTACGTAACAGTGGTATTGAAATCTTTCATTTTTTGTTTTAACTTCCTTTGAAAAAAGTGAATGTTTGAATAATAAGCGGTTGACACGAGAAGAAGCTGTAGGAGTGGTTAACGTGCAGCTCGTACTCATATGCGGGGTGAAATAGCGCACTCTACTAAGTTGCAACCATAGTGGACGGTCCCAATTAGCTTTCGGGACCCCAGTGCAGTTTGATGGGCAAGAAAACGTCGATACACAATAGCTTTTGCATTTCAGCAAGCTTCAGAGACGACTGATTTTTCCGGGATATAACCTGTGAATTGGCTTGCAGCAGCCGAGCGCACTAGCTTCATAGCTACTAATTCACGATGCCTAGTCTTGATTCGAAATGCGCAAACCATTTTCATTCTGTACCCATTTAAAACAGGTTCAAGGACATAAATCTGCACCCACGCGTAATGCGTAGTGCTGCAAGGTAAGCTAAAATGGCGTCATCTTGGACGTTTTAACAGCCTGCCTGTTTGGCACAGTTAAGTGGAAGCCACAGCATGTCCTCTCCCCGCTCATTATTCCCATCATCTGCGTAAGAAATATTACTGCACCCTTTCCCGTAAATTGGCGGCAATCGCTGATGAAACCTACTAGCTCCGCATTCCAAACTTCGGAAGCACCCACACCTACCACGTCACCACCACACCTACGGGACCGCCCACCCACCCACCACTACACTATACCTCACCCCTTCCATCGCACCTGCGCCTACTATCACTCTAATGAGACTAAATCCACCACCCATCCACTAGATTCTACCATCAAAAACACCGGCCACCTTACACCCTTTTAACGCCACCTGCCTCACTGCATCCACCCACTAGAAGCCCACGTGGATGCGGAACGAATACAAAGAGATGGTGAAATCTAAATAAGAGACGCACCTGGGAAGATACCTTTTGAGAAGCACCATCATTTCGACAAGCTTTTTTCCTGACAGCATTAAGCCGAGATACCAACGTCCTAAGCACGATTGTCGCGTAATGTTGTCTGATCATCAGCCTATTTATTTTTAGTATTAGTTTAGTTTTTTCTTTTTAGACATCTGCCTAAATTCAAACCCCCCCGTCTATGTTTCTTTACGGCACTTGTTTATTATGTCCTAATTCGTTCCGCGGGACGTAAGCTAATTGCTAATAAAGGCATTGTGACTTTTTCTTTTAGTTTCTCTCTCGTTTCCTAATTATAAGCTTTAGCTCACCTGGTTCCTAAAAATCAATCTCTACGTGGCAGCCCAAGTCAAATTTTTTTCAACTGCTGAGGCTCTTGCTGCTCTTTAATAGTTGTAGTGTACTAATGCGCGCTCGGCGGCCGTATGGCTATCTCGATAAATATGCAAACCGGTTTTCACTCATCACCGCTGAATAACGCAAGCGCGGAAAGTGTGGTTGGCGGCTGATTTGTCCGCGCTTTCTGTAGCCTGAACACTGAATTTACCTCTTGTTTTATAGTCATAAAATGATCCGACTTTGGTACTTTAGTAATTGGTCACAAGTTGATGCCCGCACAGTTGGTCATCGCTCAACCTCAGTTTCTTCGCCACTCGCTGTGTTCTTTCCTTATCGGTAGTGCGACATATAAAGTGAAGTTTACAGTTCCGCTTGACTAACTATCAAACAAACCCCAAAATTCAGTGAAAACTGGAGGATCTTCAAATAACTAGAAGTACAAACACCTTTGTTGAAGATGTCGAAAGCTTCCCTAAAGAGGCCATCGACTGAAATTTACCGAATAAATATTATTCTATGCCAATCAAAAGCTATGTGACTAAACAGATGAATACCCTGCTGTCGTGCTGAAAAAAAATTATTTTCTCGTATTCTCAAGATAGTCGGGACCTGCGAAACCTGTCATCAGGGGGATGAAACAGAGTCATTAGAGTTACTCTATGGAATTTTGTGAACATCACGACTGCTGTGTGGTATGCAAAGCAAAACTTGGTACCTTCTTAACCATTACCATGAAGAAGTAAATTCGGTAGCATTTAGAACTTGGCCCACTTATAACGTTCTAAAGGGCCCTCAAAATTTGGAAAAGAGCTCACACCGGCGAAAATATTAAGGCCGGTTTTTAGGTGTATAAGGTGGACTAAAAGGAATTATGTTTGTATTAAGTTAGAATAGTTGGGGATTAGAATGAAGATTAACGTTGTGGCGACACACACTGCACACATTTCAGCACAGCCTTTACATTGTTGCTATCCGGCCCAGCGTAACACGGCCACAGGCTGGACCGCGTTCCTGATAAAACCCAGCGCTACCGCTGCGTCACCCGAGGAACGCGTCACCGACGGCGGCTACAAAAACAGGATGCCCGGCTGGAAAGAGCGCTAGATGCTATGGCTCATGCTATGGCTCGTACCTGATTCCTCATTTAATATCGGCTATCAGTCCTTGGACTTATTTTTGGAATATGGCGGAGTGCTTGGCATGCAGCACTCTGGCACGGGTCGGCCTGGTATTGCACTGCCTCCGGGATCGGCACGGTGACTATTAGCGTGGCCCGTCTTTGCTTTCATACTTGCCTCTCCTATCCTTTAACTCTCCTACTTTGAGCACGCGGCAGCGATCGTTGCTCGGCTTGAGCCAGTAGGCAGGCCCGAGCACTTTCCTTTTCCTTCTTCCGCTCAGAAATATCCGTGGGAAGAGCGCTAGTCTACCTTCCGCTACGGAGACGAGCGTAGAGTCGATATGCTCGTCCGCTGTCATCGGCATTCGAATAAACCCTTGTTTCGTTTTTATGTTGGGATTCGTCCTTCGGACCAAATCACATCTCACATGGTGGAACAATGAGGATTTTCGCAGGGACTAAGGTAAAAGAGTGGATCAAGTTAGTAAAGTCCGATACGATAGTCCAATGGGAACTGCTCGACAGGTGAGTTTTCAGATTTGTAAACTTGACGGTGCTGATGACGACAGAACTCTCTCGACCATTCAGCGAATTTTGTTATGAAGAAACTGGGTGGAATTTGCAAAACGACAAACTAAATGCTATCTAATTTTTAATGAGCGTTACACTCACCCTGGTTCATAGGAATATTTAAACTACAGGTGAGAACACTAAGGCGATTTTAAAAATATTATTGATGAGGAAATACTGGTGATATCTACCACCAATGCCAGCAACCGAGTTTGACCGTCAGCGATGCTGACGAGGGCACCACTGGCAGTATTGTGACAGTCTGTCTTTCTGAAAACGTTCGCAGACAGGATAAGATATCATTGTTAACCATGCAAGAAGTGGTGAATGCTTTCGAGGCAAAAAAAAAAAAAACTCAGGCGTCGGATGTTTACAACAGCAAACAAAACAAAAGTAGCGCTATGTCTTGCTCTCATTCCTATAGAATATGTGTAGTATGTCAACATCAGGCGACATTGCCGGACTACCATCTATTTTTGGACAACCGCTATGTTTTAACACACTATGGGGCCACCATCACCTCCTTTCTTATTTTCTTAAAGTTTATAAATTATTCTTTTCTTCGAAAAACCAGCAGTTGTAGTTTCGTTATTCTCATTTTGAAAAGAAAGAGCTAAAGAGCTGTGCCAATATTTTGATACACATTTCCGGCAGTAAGTAGCCTTTACCTTCAAAATTAATACGGAGACTATATCCATTGGTAACAGAGTCTTATGCCTATAGACTCTTTGCGGTTACCTTCCTTGAACAGCACGTCGGAAGTAACGAGTGTGGCGCCCGTCAACGGTATGGCACAGATGGCGATGAAGTTCTCGATCCCGTTGCACACATGGGCGTAGACCCGGTCTCCCTTCCCAATGCCATGCCGCTGGTAGATGGCCGCACAGCGCTCCAGACTTTGCAATACCTCGGCGTGGGTGACAGACTTCGACTCGCATATCTGCGACGAGTACAAAGCATTGCGTTAACCTACAGTATTTCTCGCTAGGTTGTCTGATCCTTCACAATTTTCAAGCAGCTCAGTTAATACGGTAACTCCGGGCACCGATCCGCAGCCCCCAAAACGTCGCTTTTCTGCATGAAGCGCTAAACTAATATTGGATTGCTGAGATAGAAGGTATGTACTATGTTTTTCTACTTAGACTATTTTGAGCTTCTTGACCGTGAGTCCAAGAGGGGAGTCAGCCGGGCCAGTTGGTTCATGACAGAAAGAATTCAAAGCGCTACAGATCTATCTCAACTCAACCTTCATATCTTTCCAAGATGGGCTTTACATCCAGAAAGAAGGGGTCTGCATAGAATCGTGCGTAGCGCCGATTCTTAGCGATCTGCTGCTCGGCCACTATGACAGAATTTTGGAAAAAGCTCTGGAAAACAGCAGTGTGGTTAGCGTTTTTCGCTATGTGGACGATTTTTTGGTCATCTACAAAGAATCTGCTGCAAGTTCGCAGAATGATGTAGAGAGGATTTTCAAGACTTTCTCAGAAACGCTAAAAGACTTCACTGTGACGTTGGAATCGCCGACATAAAGCCAGCTTCAGTTCCTTGATTTGCGACTTTTTATAAACCCAAAGCACATCTGTTGGAGCTATTCTCCACGATCAAAGAAAGGCCTGCTGCCTTACAGTTCAGCACACTCCAAGCTAGTCAAAAGATCAATCGCCACAAGTGCCTTGAAGAATAGCCTTAACCGGTCATGCAATCATCGTATTGATGAGAGCTTCAAGCGCCAACTGCAAAGACTTCGCATTGCGGGGTTCCCGGATACCGTTCTATGCAGTGTGTGTGACAAGTTGGTGAAAGATTTAACTCGAGCTTGCACAGCAACTCAGAGGCAAGTGGACCAAGCAAGCACTGTGGTGATTCCCTACATGCATGGGATAAGCCATCCTTTGAAAAAGGTCATGGGCCGGGCCAACGTGAAGCTCGTCTTTTCTGCCCCCAACAAGTTGGAAAAGCTTTGCAACTTGGTAAACAAGGATCGCCCAGCGTCAAAACTATGCGAAAAGAAACATGAAAGGAAGTTCGCTGACTGCAAAAAAGAAGTCGTGTATGAGATACCACTATCATGCGGGTCATCTTACATTGGGCAGACAGGACGCTGCCTAAACGATAGGCCACGGGAGCATAGCAAGGACTTAAAAGATGGCGCCAGGAAAAACTTACCTGACCACGTGGCAATATGCAAGTGCACGGCTAACATTGACAAAAGCACGGTTCTGAGAAAATACCAGCATCAGCGTGTGCGCGAAATGTATGAAGCTTATCTTATTCATTGCAGAGGGATAACCTGCGTTAGCGCGCCCTCCTTAACGCTAAAAAGAAAAGAGGTTAGATTCCTCGATGACTGATCATGCACAGAATCTTGATACTGTTTTACGTTCTATTTTTCATGTTTTTACGCAGTGAGCGTGCCAAAGGGTATATATTGCTCTTGTAGCAATAAATTTCTTTCAGTTGTTAGTAGCGCTGGTGTGTTGTGTCTCCTTTTTCACCTTGTCCCGTCTGTAGCGCTTTGAATTCTTTCTTTCTGACCGTGAGTGTTCATAAATAATCTTGAGACCAGCGCAGAATGAGGCAATCATCGATAACTTGAGATGCTGCATAAAGCCGGAATATTCACTTATAACTAGTAAAACATTAAGGCCTCATCTTCAGACGTTTCGGATACGTCTCGTCTCCCTACAATTATCAAGAGATCTAAGTTCTTACTTTTGAAATCTTTTAAGAGTTCTTCAGCAGCCTTCTATTAATTGGCAGAACAAAATATTCATTCTTATCAAGGCGAAGATCTCTCAGCCATAAACACAACAAACACTTACAAGGATATAGATTTCACACTGCCATATCATATTTTTCATTTTTTTAACGTTAGTAATCCCTGGATTGAAATAATACCAAGTTGCCTTGTTAACAACACATTTGTGATCACATCCTTAGCCAGTTGTTTTACGTTTGTTTCTGAAGCAGAAACTTGAATTGTTTTGTAAACAGCATTTGTATGATAGTCTGCGCTTCAAAGTGCTTTATTTCCGAATTGTTTAAATAAGGCACTGTCTCGTTCACGTACTGATAATATTATCGTGTATTTTATTGTGTGCATTTGCGGTCTGCTGTGCAGGTGCGGGTGAAAATCAGGTAATGTATTGGCACCCACGTTTTGCCCACAGACAACACTAGCCATTGGTGCGACATATGCTCGCGCTGGGACTACGTGGCGAATATACGCGAACACAACTAACAGCTCCCCATTATTGTACACTCGGTCACAACAGCCATTACATTCTGATAAAATGGGCCTTCAACAAACTTTCACCAAGTTAAGGGAAACATAATTGCGCTGTACGAATATTTGGATTGCACAGGGCACTAGGCAGTGATTTACAAGATGTCCGTATATTTTTGTATGCTCCTAATTTCCTGCCACAAAGTGAAACTACCTAGTGCTCTATTTTTGTCTTCACGTCAAATATTAAGTGTAGCAGCTGTACACGAAGATCAGGAAAGCTTTCTGCACTCTTTTCTTTTATTTATTTTAATGTGGTTCTTTCCCGGCACCTCTTTTCTTGATCTAACTTTCAATATGGTTTCTTCAATCTATTTCAAAATAAACCGTGCCATAATCAAAAGTTATACCGTGACTATGCTTTTCTTTTTCGCAATGTTAGCAGCCTCAACCCTGCCTAGGTTGAAGAAAGCTGGGTTACGCGAAGTAGCACCGATTGAACAAGCCGCCGGCCAAATCGGTGGTTCTGCTAAACGTGCGGAAGCTTCGTTCTCCTAGACACAATATGTTGTTACATAATTATGATCCATAGTGCAGCAACAAAACAGGGTACAAACACAAGCGCTAACTTCCACTACAGCTTTATTTGGTGCACACAGAATTTATACAAGAAGTAACGAATGATACCAGTCAGATTAGACAAGATACTTTGTGAACAAAGCTTAAAAATCACATGCAATACATTTCATCGGTTGGCATACTGCTCCGAGACTAAAAATGCCATATCTTTCTTTGTCAGCGACAATGACGGACTGCTGACGCAGCTTTCAGGTGCAGCTCTTTCGATTGCGGCAGCCTCGATAATTTACCTTGTTAATCTATCGGCATTTCTGCCTATCACCTTGCATTCTTTGAAACCAGGCTTGCATTTATGAACACGACAGTGCCGTGCCAAATTGCTGGAACCACCATCCCTAACTTCCCTATGGTGCTCGCTTAACCGCTCATTAAGACATCTGCCTGACTGCCCAATGTACGCCTTGCCGCATGAAAGCGGGATACTGTAGACTATTTCTTCAGTACACTGCACGAAAGGGTTTCTATGCCGAATCGTGCAACTATTCTGAAGCCTGCTGTCGGGACAGGTGGCCTTGCAAATGCGGGACAATTTTTCTGGTGCAGACATATACACCTTCACTCCCACTTTTTGTGCTACCTTCTTGAGGGAGTGTGACAGCTTGTGGATATATGGCACCACCACTACCTAGTTGCCCCCTTCGCTATCAGTTCCAGTCTTCTTGGCCTTTTCCTGCTGATACAAGCTCTCAGCGACCGAAACTAATAAGTGTCTGGGGAATCCTGCTGCTCGGAGGCGGTCCACCTGCTTATAAAAACTACTTTTCATCAAGCATGCGCAGGACTTGCTAACTGCATTTGAAAAGCACGTCTTCACGACCCCTCGCTTGACCAGCCTCGTATGCGCAGACGAAAAGGGTAATAGGGGCTTCTCAGCTCTGGGCTCATACATCCAACATACCTGCTGTCCAGTAACCAATATTAAGTCAAGAAACCGAATAGTGCCCTCAACCGGAAGCTCATGGGTGATCTTCAGAGGGTGCAGACACTCAGAGAAGGTAGAAATAGCGGTTGCGGCTGTTACATAAACATCTCTATGGCTCTTACGAAGGACCACAAGGTAGTCATCAACATACCTAAACGTCCGAATGACAACAATAACATCCAGCTTGAATTGTCTAGGCTTGCGCTTGCAGTCCAAAAGGAGGAAAAACTCGGTCTCGAGATGTTTTTTTCAGTGAAGACGCACAAGCCTGAAGCACCGTTCCGCGTCATCATTTCTGAAATACGGACTTGGCAGAAGGAAGTAGGGCTATTTCTGCAACGACATCTCAAACTTTTGAGCGTTGATGATCTTTTTCTGATTAGAAGCTCAGAACAAGTGGTTTTTTTTTCTAAACGAACTTCAAGAGCAAGATGTGGAATTTTTTTCAATAGATGTGAAAGATCTATATTACTCCCTGCCACATCAGCAGCTTTTAGAATGTATCGAAGACTGCGTTCATCGCTTTGGTGCTGTTGCTTTTCAGAATGAATCAGGTGTGTCTGTTGACGGGTTCTTGAGTGTATTGTCTCTGTATCTGAAGTCGACCTTTGTTAGCTGGAATCAGGAGATATTTCTGCAAAAGGATGGAGTATGTATCGGCTCGTGCATTGCTCCAGCGCTCAGTGACCTCTACCTTGCTAATCTAGACAGGCGACTGCAAAATAAACTGGATGTTGATGTTGTCATTCGGACGTTTAGGTATGTTGATGACTACCTAGTGGTCCTTCGTAAGAGCCATAGAGATGTTTCTGTAACAGCCGCAACCGCTATTTCTACCTTCTCTGAGTGTCTGCACCCTCTGAAGATCACCCATGAGCTTCCGGTTGAGGGCACTATTCGGTTTCTTGACTTAATATTGGTTACTGGACAGCAGGTATGTTGGATGTATGAGCCCAGAGCTGAGAAGCACCTATTACCCTTTTCGTCTGCGCATACGAGGCTGGTCAAGCGAGGGGTCGTGAAGACGTGCTTTTCAAATGCAGTTAGCAAGTCCTGCGCATGCTTGATGAAAAGTAGTTTTTATAAGCAGGTGGACCGCCTCCGAGCAGCAGGATTCCCCAGACACTTATTAGTGTCGGTTGCTGAGAGCTTGCATCAGCACGAAAAGGCCAAGAAGACTGGAACTGATGGCGAAGGGGGCAACAAGGTAGTGGTGGTGCCATATATCCACAAGCTATCACACTCCCTCAAGAGGGTAGCACAAAAAGTGGGAGTGAAGGTGTATATGTCTGCACCAGAAAAATTGTCCCGCATTTGCAAGGCCACCTGTCCCGACAGCAGGCTTCAGAATAGTTGCACGATTCGGCATAGAAACCCTTTCGTGCAGTGTACTGAAGAAATAGTCTACAGTGTCCCGCTTTCATGCGGCAAGGCGTACATTGGGCAATCAGGCAGATGTCTTAATGAGCGGTTAAGCGAGCACCATAGGGAAGTTAGGGATGGCGGTTCCAGCAATTTGGCACGGCACTGTCGTGTTCATAAATGCAAGCCTGGTTTTAAAGAATGCAAGGTGATAGGCAGAAATGCCGATAGATTAACAAGAGAAATTATCGAGGCTGCCGCAATCGAAAGAGCTGCACCTGAAAGCTGCGTCAGCAGTCCGTCATTGTCGCTGACAAAGAAAGATATGGCATTTTTAGCCTCGGAGCAGTATGCCAGCCGATGAAATGTATTGCATGTGATTTTAAGCTTTGTTCACAAAGTATCTTGTCTAATCTGACTGGTATCATTCGTTACTTCTTGTATAAATTCTGTGTGCACCAAATAAAGCTGTAGTGGAAGTTAGCGCTTGTGTTTGTCCCCTGTTTTGTTGCTGCGCTATGGATCATAACGCATACCCACTAGCCCGCACCATCACCTTGTTGTTGCATAACTTCGCCGCAACTGGAATACAAGAATTTTTTTTTGTGCTATTACCGACTTTCACGAGATGGACGTAACGCAGCAGCGGCTCCGCAATCTGGTCGAAGAAGGATCAACGCGCGGAATCGCGTGATTGACTCTGTTATCCGAGTGGTTCCCCAGCACAATCTGACATTGTTGAATGCATTTTACTGCAGAATTAATTTTGAGCCATGCTCTTAGACGGACGCCGGCACCCTGACAAGATAACAGAGCCACCAATTGTCACTGTGTGATTTGTCTGGTGCCAGCACTACTCAGCAAAATGCCAACAGGAGGCTTCGCGCTGGAGTGAAACGCTAGCAGGACCATGATGGCATGGTTCTTACCAGGCACTTAGCCTATAATCCCAAGGAGATGATTTGCCTGAACTAGGAGGCCCTGTGCAAATACGATGTTCTGTAGGTTAAAAGAAACCTTGGCGAGCGCACATCACTTACGTCAGATTTCAACCGAGAATATATTGTGCATCACTGTCCCAGTGTAGCTGCAGGCTTTGTTACGGTATGTGCGTGATGTTCAATTGTACATTCTTCTCAACAGAGGGGAGGGGATCTTTGTGATCAAATCACACAGATTGAATCAGGTTGGCTTTCGACTCATTAGGTGGATTTCATCAACTGCGCTAGAATAAACGAAGGCACAAGGATGGCTTACTTCCTTTGACACTGCTGGACGTGTAAAAAGGCGACCTCATCGGTCTGGCTTTTCACCTGTGCCTATTATCGGAAATCTGCATTTGCATGTATTGCGACCCGCCGGGGTGACGCAGTAGTTCCCGCACTTGGCTGCTGATTCGCAAGACGCGGGTTCGATCGCGTCCGCGGCGACGGAATTTCTATGGAGGGGAAATTCTATAGTAGAACTTTCTGACGGGCTACTTGGTACATCTCTATTAAACAGCGTGCGCTAACAGTACGTACACAGAAAACTTGGAGACAGAGGAAAGAAGCGCTTCTTTCCTCTGTCTCCAAGTTTCCTGTGTACGTCCTGTTAGCGCACGCTGCTTAATGGAAATTCTAGAGGCCCGTGCGATGTCAGTGCACAATAACGAACCCCTGGCGGTCGAAATTTCCGCGGCACTCACGCTGCATGACACACAGCTCGAGTCGCTTTGAGACGTTAAACCCCATTAAACCTATGAACCAATTTACATGAATTGCAGCGCATGTTTTATAAAATTTAATCAACAGGAAAAATCAAAACTGGCGCAGATGTATCACTTAAACCACCAGCGACAGCAGCAGCTACAATTTTCTACATCGTACTGGGCGAAGCAGGATGGAAAAATAAGAATCGTTGTGTTGTGTCTTGCATACTTAATATTCTGGTTTTGATATTCACCCACTGCGGGAAATCGGCATCGTTTATGTCCCTGTCCACTCACCCCCCCCCCCCCCCGTACGCCTTTATCACCAGCGGTTTTCAAACGGGAGGCAACGATCTTTTTGTGCCGTGTTTATTGCCTCAGGGCGTAAAAAGTAAACAGTTATGAGAATAAAACAAGGGGGTGGTTACGTAAATGTGAAAAGCTTAGCTCATTGATTGATGCCTGTAGTGTGACCTTTACCCAAGCCGCGCAGGTAATCAGCCCAATATTCCAAATGGATGGCTTCACTCTGCTCCTTTGGAGGACTAGCCTTTGCCTGTACGTTTCCTAATATTAGGTCCATTGCCTGCCCTGCTTGGGTAGTACATTCCACGAGTCAAATTGTGACCAACAATGAAAAATTCTGACTCACACTATGTTGCTTTCATTTCCAATCAAGTCCAACTTTATCGTTAGAATTTAAAACAAATGCGATTCCACGTAGGCTGGCCTCAACGAAAGGCTTCCGCAACGCCGCCATATTTGTTCAACTGAGGCGCACATCCTAGAACGTGTAAATGGCCAATACCACTAAACGGCTGCGGCATGGTCGCGCTCCAGCTGCGCAGTCATGACTGTAGGAAAATCCAGTGCCTGCGCTGATCTTTGAACCATCGCTACGACCAGTAGCCTGTTGAATCTCTGCAACATTGAATAACAGTGTTCCTTGAGTCAAGCGCGCTCTAAGGCGCTGACATCCCGACGCAGCGCCACAAAATCCCTTGAAAACGTTTCAGACTCGCAGCCTATGCTTTAAGCTGGATACAAACAACCACGCTATACATTAATGGAGCAATAAAAATCCAATAAATATTTCACAACTTGTAGAACAGCTTTTACATTGCGCCTGGTCAGCAAGCGCTGACTGACGGGCCATGGCCCAACCGCCGTACTGGGAACGTAAAACCGCTTCCGTCGCTAGCTGTATGTCACGAATCTCGCTGACTCCTCCGTGCCATCTCTCTGTGGCGACGTTTGCCAGCCAGCGTCGCCCTGTCCTTCTGTCCTCATGATTATGGTGTCCTAGATATTGTGAAGTCTGCACTACGGCTGTAAAAGCCTGTCATCTCCCTCTCGCTCCTCATATTCCGCATCTCATAATCATCTACATCTTGTGATCCAGGTCACGATCAGCAATGTGTCGTGGTATGGGCTGTATTGCCTTTTGATACGCATTTGTGCTTGTGTCACCCGCCAAGAATGCCAAATAAAAATTATTGGTAGTACTATTTAGTGGGGCTAAAACTCACAAGGTGAAGGAGAGCAGTTTTCTCTTCTTAATTAGCTAATAACAAGTATTCAAACCTTTTATTTAAATACTCAAAAAATCAGCCTATCACCTTGCATTATTTGAACGATCGCAGAGCCCGCTCGGATTTCTGATGCTCGGCAGGGTTAGCGGAAAGACATGCATAGCAGAAACATCACTATTCATAGCTTTTTTTCTCCATACTAATAGACCCTTAAGGTTTGCCATTTGATAGCAGAGGAGGCATCAAAACAGAACCAAAATTTCAGGTACACCACTTAGCCTCGTTTAGAAAATCACTGTCACTCACAACAAGGCCTTTCGTTTTTATTGAGGGAATGATCATTTCCAGGCCGAACAATATTTCCGGTCGCTGACGAAGACACAAAACATTGCAACCCTATCTGAATGTGCAGCCCTGGACAGCAACGCGAACAAATAACCACACGAGGCACACCTGCTTGTAGGCTGGCATCTGTCAAAAAAGCGAGCACAGATTGCAGATGCTCCAGCAACGGAAGATACCGATCGGAGCATTCCAGTACACCGCATAGTAGGCAGAATGAATGCGAGAGCATTGCTTTCAGGAGTGAAAGCGTGCGCAGAAGTAGATAAGGATACTTGTCCAGCGCCAGAATGTGACTACATATTCTATAGATCTGTTTCCCTTGCGGCGCAGCGCCTTGACTCTCTGTTTACAGAGTTCTTGTGCCCCGAGAAGGAGAAACACCACCTCACTCACGAGAAAGAGGTGAAGTCCCTTGAAGCCCTGAGGGTGGGCCCTCGGTCGTTGGCGTGTACAGTTCAGAAATACGCCGCAAAACTCTCCCTGCTCAAGAGTACACTAAACGCGATTCACCGCAAAAAATATTTGGCCTCAGCACGTAAAACGCTTGCAATAACACGGCATGAGATGGTATCTTTAAAATGGCAAGGCCAATATTAATCAGATTTTTTTAATGACATGGACATGAAAGGAGCTGTTGATGTCTTATTATGGCGCATCGAAAAATTGGATTGGCTAGTGCAGATTTAAGTTGCAGTGTTACGGCTTGCAAATGAAGCAACAACGTGTGGTTTGCGAGGTGCAAAATGCATCACGTGTTCGAATTGCATACTGGATTACAACAGCACAACGGCGCCGATAATGAAGCATCGTAAATTAAAATCAGAGGGAACATTTAAATGCGCGGTTCTACTGATTGTGCAGCTCCCGCTGCGGGCGCATTCCGCAGCTCATCAACATTCACGTTATAGGCACCTTTTCACACAATATAATGACGCTTTCAATGGCAGGCGCCAGCGTCTCGTGCTGCGTTAGACGCGAAACCGCGCGGCCAAGATTTCGCTGCACGAGGAAGCCTATCCGCTTGTAACCAGAAGAGTAAGGTTGCGGGCTAGTTGGTAATGCATTGTACTCGGCCACAGCGTAATGAAAATTATCTCTGTACTGAGGGCGTTTGCGTGGCCCATAAAAAACTTCTGTTGCCCGTGCACGCCAGCGGTTGGTGCTAACTGAGCCCGACCCGCTTCGTGAGACTTACACAGTAATGAACTTTAGAAGGCTATTGTGACTTCAGAAGGTTATTGTGCGCTTATCGGCAATGTGTGTTTATTGAGCATGCTCCGTGTTATTGAAGAAACAGGCGTTTTCGCAAAAAAAAAAACAGTCTTTAGTCTCCGTTTGCCCGTCTGTTTTTGTGTGTGTCTGTGTGTCCCGTCCGCTACGCAGTTTCTCTGTTTAAAGAATGGTCGCTATGACCTCGCATGATGGTTTTCGACAAGAGCACCGCTTCTTTAGACAGTGCTAAAACAAAAACCTCTATCTTTGAAATTGTCGTATACAAACTATATATTTTGTGGCCTGGCAGCAGCCATAGCACCCGTTGTATTACGATATTTTGGAACGAGAGAAAATCACCTATGGGAACCAAGTTCTATTGTACACGTTTGAAGCCAGTAGAGCAGCAGCGTACCAACTTGAAACCAGTAACACCGAACGAAAAATGAAGAGGAAAAATTTAGAGATCAATGCAGAGACTACATTGGAAAAATGTGAAAGAATTACTGTGTGCCGCGACGTTATTTGCTCCTATCGACACCTTTCTACAACTACTCGCCCACTCCGTTAAGATCCGACCACCACTCTTCGACCTCCGATGCTACCACTCGACCATGTGTACTTTTCTTGCTGCTGTACTCTGAATAATTGTAGGCGTGGCGTCCTCAGACGTATGGATGACGTCATGTGGTCTCACTAACTTGCCAGACTAATAAATCATGTAATTATCGTTATTACCAACATTAAGTAGTGTCCTTATTTAGTATACTCAATTACTGTGATTAATAAGTGTCATTAGTTAATTATTGTTGTCATGACGTCACTTCTGGCGACACATTTTTCGAACGCGTTTTGCCGACACAACATAGCCTAGTAATGCTGTCGCATTAAAACAAGGCGTCGGGACGTGAACGACATGCAAGCGCTACCTAGGTCATTGCATGTCATCTCACTACTTCGTCAAATGGAATCCGAAAGCAAGCATCATCGTTTGTGGTGCTATAAAAAAACTTTGCCATGTTATAAAAACACCAGTATCATTCGTGAAGATGTCTCACGAAATAAACTCACCAGCGCTGTTTTGTGGCCATGAGCACGTATTCTGTTTTTCAGAAAGGCGAACAGGGTTGTTTCTTTGACTTGCTTGATTTCTGGATATGGGGAATGCACAATGCCGTTCTTGATCAGCGCTTTCATCTGAAAAATATGAAAAACGTACACCGCGAGACAGCAGTGCACATTTGAACCTAGTTTCTTAACCCAAACCATTGTACAAATTATTCATTTCAAACATTGTTTCAGATATCATTAGAAACCAGCATCTTCGGCAAGCGTACGCAGAAGGGGTCGTTGTATCGAGGCTTTTGAGAATAATTCCGTCTTTTGGACTGCAAATCTATTTATTCACTGTGCTAGTTTATTGATTGCAAGTTCATGGCAGTTGGCAGTGCCATGTTTAAATACAAAAGTTACTTTTTGGTTCACTGTTAAAATAAAAAGCCATGTCTGAAATTCTTACGGTGATCGCTAAGCGTGATAAAACTGCCACTACAGATAGCTACAGCGGCTCATTAAAGAAGAATTTTGTTCAAGTATGAAGAAACATACAGCGTTGGTTAGGAACAGAGTAGAACTTGTTGTTACATCAGCTGTTGAATTTTTAGGTAGTACTTAAAGAAAAACAGGCATGCCGCAGCATCTCTGGCACTCCAAATCGAGAACTACCTCCGCGACCTCTTAGATATGAACACGCCTATATTTTGTTAGCGCCAATCATGGAGGGTGCAGTAGCCATGATGTGATAGCTCTAGTTTATGAGGGACGAATGACGTGACCATCGGTTAGATACAGGAAAACAGGCATGTTGCAAGCATATAACCACATGAACACATGAACGAAAAGATGGTACAAAGAACTGCCTTTTTTTTACTTGAAGACACATTATACACGTATACTTTACATCATACACCATAAATGCCTTCCTTGGCTCAAAGGCGACGAAAGTCATAAGAAAGAAGTGAGCATAGGATGAGAGCTTTAAAGCTATGAAAGTGAACAAGAACCTTTTGTCAATAAAAAAATTCGAAGTAAAACCAAATCGAGATGAATAAAAGAAATCAACTATCGATTACCGAAGTCCTGACGACGTGGAAGCCTCAACCAAATCCTAAAGCTCTGAAAAAAACCCACTCTTGCGATACTACCCTTGTGGAGGTAAAATTTAGATTTTGCGTCTGTTGTGCGCGCTAGTTAATTCAAGCTGTCGCTTGCGCACGCTGCAAAACTACGCCAAGACCAACATTTCTGTGTACTAGAGACATTTGCCGCAGATGACGCATGAACCTAAAACCAAATCCTGTGATGGCAGCCGGACAAAAGCGCTGGAACCTAACTTATACAGAAGGTATAGAAGATGCTGCCTCATTAAACCTCGTTATAAGTGAGAGGTTCGCAAAAAAAAAGCTGCGATAAATTCAGCATCCTCTCTAAGAAAACCATATTACATTGTTGCGCATTGTGGACGCAGGAATATAACATGAAAACACCCAGATATAGCACGGATGCACAGCCGGGGTGCGCATTATTTTAAATACTTAGCTGTGTAACTTAACCTTGCCTAGCAGCAAACTTCCGCCTGGCTTCTTCATAAATGTTAACAAATCGCAGAAAAACTAGCACGCCATACTGATATACAATTGCAACACGAAAAACAGCAAGAATATTTTTCAGAAAAGGTAGAAACATGATCACTTGAAAGAACGTCAAGCGTATTCTAGACAAATTTACTTGAAGTAACTTTTAATGAATATTATGAGTAATAACAATCTTTAAATGAAAGAGCAGGTGAATGGAAAGTCTTTGCGTTTACTATATTTCTTGCTTCAAATTATTCCATTTTCAAGTTATTACAGGAAGAGTGAATTTCGTATGCCTCAGTTGGATATGTATTGATTTATTGAGAACCTATAGCACCCGTGGACATTCCTGTGAGCAGCGCGGGGCGGGGGGGAGGGGGAGAATGAGGGGGCGACTAGGAATTCTTACATCACAGGTATAAAACAGGTCACCTCTTGTTACATGGGAGTGGAATACTCGTTATACGTAAACTGTCATGATCACAACAATAAACGTCGCAAAAAAGAGAGAACAAATACTAAGAGCCACCATTAGGAATTAACCACGATTTCATGACGTCTTCTAGATATCAGTTGAAAAACTGACGTTGCAAAATTAAGTTCATAGGTTGAGCTCTGAGCTAGTCGGTACATAATCCGTTAAAAACGGCAGCAGAAAAAAAAATTAAAGACCAAGAAGTAGCGCACAAACGAAGAAGACGATGCGGCTTCTCGTCGTGTGGTACCTCTTTGTATTTGTTCCTCTCTGCTGCCATTTTTAACTGATTAAGTTCATAGCTCTCAGTACACAGCAGGAAGTGTAAAATTGGAGGCAGCGCGTCAATTATGCTCTCGAATAGAACAGCCTAATACAAAACAGCGAAAAGCAAAAGCACCAGCTTTCCCAAAGTCGCTTTTCGTTTTTGTCTACATCTATTTTCTCTGTGACCGAGCTAAGACTGTGCATTGTTGCCTCCTTTATTTTAAATAAGCGACATAAGCTGCAGCGGTCTTTGCAGTCACGTTGCAATTACATGGACTAAATAACAGCTTCATAAATAAGGCTTCCTTTTTTCTGTTGATTACGAAACTTTATCAGTATTGGTGAGTACCAGCGGCAACCCATCACAGGCATAACATTATCGTCATTCTTAGAGTAACAGCTTTCAATGCAAGAGAAAAGCCTCTGCTGCAGAACTCGCAGTGTCGAATAGCACGCCAATGAAACACTCCTGTGAAATCCTAATTTGTACCGCCCTTCTTCATTCACAGCCATTTAAGATAAAGATCAATGCCTTACTCTACTATTATGTCATCCTCTTTTCGCATTACATGCTCTCCTCGTTTCCAGTTACCTTCATAAACTTGGTGTCAGCAATAGAAGTAAAGCGTAGTATACGTACACATAATATTGGCAAGTCCCCTGAGGCACCAAGTCAAGAACACCTCTAACCCATAAATAGGATAGCACTGATAGAACTGCCAAAGATAATAAACGTATCTAAGATAGCCGAGGCTCTGAAGTATATTACGGAAAGTATCGAGCATGCTCTGAAGAACTTATCTAGCCTAAACGCTGTCACGTTGAAACAAGGCATAAGCATAAGCATAAATCAAATGTACTGGTTATGGGAGAACGAGGGCAATATTATTACGAATATGAACAACATTGTTAAAGTAAAAGCCCCGATAATTGAAGTATTGTTGAACAGCCTCGAAAGGAAACTCTAGTTTATTGACGTTCATAGTATTCCAGCGCAACGGCACGTAGCCAAAGAAAACAAGACGGAAAAGAAGAAGGACGAACACAGCTGTTGTTGGTCTTACTTGCCCAGAGCACGAAAAGAGCTTTTGCCTCATAATTCATTCCACTCAAAAATTGTTAAGAGAGTGTTCGCAAATCTCCGCTTAGAGTCTGCACTCCCAAAATCTTGTGTGCATAATATGCAAGATAGTTTTGAGAATCAATTGGCTAGGCATCAGGCAGCCGGTTTCCCTGACTCGGCTGTTGCCGCTGTTGCAGAAGCGCTATTGAAGAAGTTGAAGCCCGGAACTCGGAAGGAGGCAATAACCCCTCCGCAGGCTTAAGTAAAGCCTGAAGTGATGCCCTACGTGCACAAATTATGCCATGGCCTCAAAAAGGTGGAAAACCGGCACAATGTGCCGTTGATCTTTCCAGCCGCTCGGAAGCGTGGCCAGTTGGCCCGACGCATCACAGGTGAAAACCAAAAACCTGGGTGTATTAAGAGGCACGGGAACCGTTATGCGGAATTCGCCACAGGCGTTGTGTACGAAATCCCCTTGACGTGTGGGAGGTTGTACATAGGGCAAACGGGGCGCTGCGTCAACGACCGCCTTAGGAAACACGCAAGAGACCTAAGGAAGAGGGAAGGTGCTAACCTTGTCGAGCACTGCGCAGCTTGCAAGGATTGCACACCGTTGTTTTCGGAAGTAAGGATTCTGAGCAGAGGCAAATTAAAAACGACCCGTGAAGCGATAGAGGCATACTATATTAAAAAATCTGGCTCAGGATGTGTCAGCGGTACCTCAGTTTTTGTATAATGCAGAAAAGGTGTTCCATTCAAACTTTTTTGCGATAAAGATGTGATGAGATTGTTTTCCCATTTTTTCCTTTTTGGTTCTTTTACGGTGTGCGCTTACGCTGGTCTAAGAGCATTTGAGCTGTGTGTGCGTCTCTGATTAAACGGTTGTCAGTCAGCGCTGTGTTCGTCCCTCTTCTTTTCTTTGGCTATGTGCCGTTGCGCTGGATTCCAAGAATGGATTCCAAGAGAAGGGAATCATAGTCGGTACCAGCGAAAAGAAACGGCGAGGAAAGGGGGGGGGGGAGGGGTAATGCGATTAGAAAGTTTGCAGGGAGTAGGTGTCGGCTGCAAGCACAAAAATGATATTCATAGGAGGAATCTACGGAATGCATTTGTCCTGCAGTGGACGTAGCCTGATGATGATGACCTTAATAGGGCGATTATTGTGAGGTCCTAGTCTCCCCGTGTCTTTTAAGGTTCCACCTACTCTCCTTTTAACACCTCGATGCGCCATTTTCACTTATATCTAACTCTTTCTTTTTTTATTTGCTGCCTAAACATTTTCCTAAGAGAGGGGTCAGGCTAAAGGCTAAGGCCAGCTGCTATGTCACTTACAAGCATAAAAACTACAATAGTGCAGCAAGCTGGCACGCAAGAGCATTCTTGATCAGGACATCTAGTCATAACTAAAATAGACAGAAATACAAGGAATGTACATAAATGGACATATTATGTTACTTTCTGGAATTGATGAACGTACCTCTCAAGAATTTACACCTGAGTACAACATATAAGTATATAAACAAACAGCACATTCTACACGAAGCTTAAAACACTGTATAAGTAATGCTGTACCTGTCCTGTACTCAGAAAGACATTGAAATGGCTTCCAAAAGATTCTGTTTATATTGCTGAGCCGCGCCCGCAAAGAACTGAATGACTCGTCGGCCGCGTAGCAGCAAGCATGGTCGGTGGCCTCGAACCGAATGGGTGCATCTCTTGGCCACGCTCAGTTTAAAGCTGGATGACAAATATAGAGAAGTAAGCACTTGGGGTGTATGTAATGATCCTACGTGTCAGGTACGAAAATACAGAGATGCGAACGGAAAATAACTGTTCGTTAGAAAATATGCTTCATCATAATTGGGCGGACAAAATTTTGATGACTAGCATTGGCAATAGCTACATGAAATAAATTTTTTACGATCGTTTTGAAAGGCGGAAAAGAGGTAATCTTTGTTTTTTGGATATATTTCTTCTGTAAGCATATTGTAAATGCGGAAACTAAGTGTTTGGCAGCCATAATTCGTTCTATTTTCTGACGACCTTATTTTGGGACCTCGCGGTGCATGAGCCTGCTCTCTCAGCACATGTGCCGTGCGAACGAATAATATGTTTCCGGTGTAGCAGCCTAGCGTACTATACTTTTTCTGCCGACAGTATATTGTCCTGGATAAAATGGTGGGGATGCCTGTTTTTAATTTCTGGTTCTCATCAATGTGACATTAATAAAAGCAGAAGAAAAACAGCCACATGCCACCGGAGGTATAATAACCCACGGCCTCCGAAATTCGCGTCCGGTGCTCAGAAGAGCACCCGAGCATCAGAGGTCACCTAGCCAATATATTTTGGCACCTAGTTGCAATTAGAGACTTGTAGCGGGCCATTAGTGATCGCCTTATCAGTTTTTAGAATTTCGCAAACTCGATTCAAGAGGCCTGTGTGTCGTATTCGACGCGAGGAATGAACGAAGAATCCCTTAGGTGCCTCAAGGATTGATAACTGGTGGGCCACCAGGTGCAATATGACAATGCAGTAAATGACAGGCCATGCTTTATTATCTGGAGTTAATATACTTTAGCATCTGACGATGGTCAAATGTTGGAATGGTTACGACAATAATTTTTTTAATTGATTATAGTTTGGCAATGTATCCAGCGCAGTGTGGGGACAAGACCACTGAAAGGAACTCAAGGAAAGGCCCTACGACGGTTTCATATGAAGTTAACCTGCCTATTTCAGTTCAATTTTGTAGTGTACGTTGTATGCTCTGAAGTTGTTTTTTTTCTTTAGCGTCAACGTTGGTGTAGCATTTTGTGAGATGAGCAGGCGACTCCCAAGCATATTAATGCATTGATGCCTGTTCAGTGGTATACGTTATTACAGTAAATGAAACGCAACAAAAACGTTTTGACAAGTAAACTTCATAATTACTGTTCTGTCTATATCGATAGCCATTTCCCACTTTTCACTGCCGTCGCAAAATGTAGAAATAGTGTCGTTTAAACTGCGGTGGTCTTCACCTTTCTGGATAACCAAGTAGAGGGCGCAATCGTCAAAGTATAAGCGCAGGTTTATAGGTGTTTCGTATACTATTTTTATGGCGTCACAAATGAAAATAATAAACAGAAAGGGATCCAGAACCTAGCCTTGAGGCACAGAAAATATAGCGTCAAATGTAACACACTGTTCCCGATTAAATGTAACAAACGAGGATTTCAATTATAGATAGTCTTTTATTCATTCTACTGATGTGGGGCTACCTCGAAAAACCTCGACTTTTTATTAAAAGTTTGCTGTGACGCACCGTATGAAACGCAGCGCCGTAATATAAGAAAATGTCAATCTGGCTCCTACGATTAAGCGCTGATAAAATGTCATTAGTAAATTAAATAAGCTGGCTGACTGTTAGACTCCAGCTCGCAAACCATGCTGGTGACTTGGATTATTGTTGCTGCATATCTCAACAGCGGTTTCCTAATGAATACAAGGCCTAAATTCGCACCTTTCCTGTTGGAGACATTAAAATTTTTGTTAACTCAAAAAAAAACAGCGACGTCAATTACAGTCATAGACTGCCTTATCGCGGGAGGTAGATGTAAGTGAGCGCCATTCGAGTTTTGGGACATCAAATTCACCAGCGATGATAAGTTTAAATGTGTGTTGCCTTACTTCTGAAAATTATTCAGTGATCATACCAAATGAAGCCGCCGCGGTTGCTGAGTGGTTATGGCGCTTGGCTGCCGGCCTGAAAGACGCGGGTTCGATCCCGCCCGCGGCGGTCGAATTTCGATAGAGGCGAAATTCTAGAGGCCCGTGTGCTGTGCGATGTCAGTGCACGTAAAAAAACCCCAGGTGGTCGAAATTTCCAGAGCCCTTCACTACGGCGCCCCTCATAGCCTGAGTCGCTTTGGGACGTTAAACCCCCATAAACCTGGTCATACCAAACGTATCCTCGCTGATATTAGTGGGATGGTTTATAGCATAGACGAACGTGACAAAGCCGCGGGCAGAAGTCTTACAGGAAGCACACTCGACTTTGCACTTTTAGGTGTGCAAGCAAAATTTTATTGTTTTTGTTAAGCAGTGCTACACTGCCATTACGTCCTGAAGAAGTAATTTTTGCTTCCAGCAGAATGGCGAGGAGGCAAGAATTCAGTGTGTAAGGTTGTGTCCTTGAACCAGGCTTCTGTAACAGTTATTAGTGAGGGATGGTTACATTCAACGAGCAAGCTAAAATAGACCCTTTTGTTTACAGGCTTCGCGTATATACGTGTTGAAGTGCTAAAGTAGCTGCAGTGTAGGGTCATTCGGTGTTTTGAGATTGAAACTGCTCGGCTGTGAGAGTAGTTTTGGTTGAGATGCTGTACGCAGATATTTTCTAACTAAAAAAAGTGAGGCGGACATCGAGCGTTTAGCGCGAATAATTGGGAAGTTGTGAATCATTTCGAAAAAAGTACTTTTTGCTATTGTTTCAAAACATGAATATGAATGAAACAAATAGTCGACAAAATACACTGCGGGAAATCGTAGCAGTTTTTTTTTTCAAAGACTACAGCAATGAACCTTCTGAAAAACCTTGGACGTGGTAATCTTTAGAGCTTCAGAGATATCAGTCATAAATATAAACATGACTTAGACCTAAAGGTGTATAATTAAGGGCACGAATGCATTGGACATCACAAAGCATGCGATGGCTTTAGAATCGTCATTATAAATCACGCTCACTGGCGCCTGCAAATCATGCCTCTGAGATTACTGCAAACTTCACAGCACTCTAAATTGTGCAATATATATCTCACCTTTGTTATAGATGACTCCGTTCCTTGGAAACCCGAAACTTCCCTGAGGCTTTCAGCGAATGTTTTGTATCAACTGTGAAACCAATGCAGGATAGAACAGGCGGAAATGCGCAGGGAGCCATGGAGAACATTGACATGCTTTTCCGCCTAAAGCGTGGGCGAAGCCATGCAAACGAGGCAATTTTTATAGCATGCGCGTACAGGATGTGCAGGTAAAAATTCAGAGATAACCTCAGCCATAACAGCCTATAAAGTTATGAGCTACCCGGATAGAGCAGTAACGCCGGAAATATTTGCTTTTTATGTTCATCGACGACATTTTCTTTATCAGCCAAATGTTTTAGTATTCAGTGCATTCTCGCAATATGCTAAATAACAGCAATGCAGCGCTTCGAAGTGTACAGTATAGTGTATAGTATATAGTGTCATAAGACAAACACTGTAACAAGAACCTTCCAAATCAAATGAGAGTGTTTAGAAGTAAAGGCTAAAAAAGATGGCATGCTGCCTTCAGCCGGAGTTCAGTCTGTATGTCCATGGATGAACGAAGTGTCATTCGCGACTTTGAAATCCGTTTCTTATGGAGAACGCAATCAAGAAATGAAGAAAACATAAACAAGCACGCAAGAAATTCGCGCCCTTCCTTAAGGAGAAAGACTGCCATTCCAAATGAACACCACCTGCTAGAAAGGGCTATCCTTATGCTCCTCAGAATGAAACCATGATATATTTCTTGAATATTGACAAAAGAATAGCAAGTACAGCGTCTTGAACGCAGGTTTAGGGCGGTAAAAATCGCAGGAACTATAAGGAAGATGTTGATAAGTGACAAAAAAAGAAAGGGCACACGCCTTAGAACCTCTTCTGTGCTGTAATAAGTACTGCCTCTCTCTTCTTCAGGAGTTGTAAAAAAATTGTGCTAGTTAGCGAGAACGGTTTACAGTTGCTATTGAAAAAAGCAAGTGGATTTTAGTTATTTTCAAAAGCTGGTAAAACCAGTTCACTCTTTTTCTTGGACCTTTAAGAGCAAAACAACATTCATAACCAGAAGTTTTAGCAAAAATCGAGCTCTCATTATCCTGTGTGATTTGAAAATTATCATATTTGGCTTCCACTGGAAAGCTTCCAGTAAGCAGTCAAAGCATAGAAACGAGTCAAGAGGTATTGCAATCACGTTTTGGGGCCGAACTTCCTATATCCGAAACGGCTGAAAGAAATCGCTAACCAGAATGACAGTCGGCATTTCCTGTAGGTTACACCGAACATCTTAAGTGTAGGTGCCAGTAAAAGAAGGCAGCAGAAAGATTATCGTCGCAATAAGAAAATTTTCTTGACTTCTTTTTTCTAAAGCAGGTGCTAAGCAGAAACAATCATTGTGTTGCGGCAGACCCTTCAGCGGTACTACAGGAAAGTTGTATGCCACTAGATACGATGCCGGTTCCGCAGACAATTTTCGCACTATGGCTTGCACGCCGCCGAAATCGGCATCTGACGTTGCACTTACCTTTCAGCGGCGTCATTTAAAGTTTAGTGCACATATTACTGCGTACTTTGATAAGAATGTACATTAAAAATGCGTTCCCTCGGGCTTTGTATCTTAGGTACAAAGACACGACAGTGAAGGCTGCGTGCTGCGCTGGCTCAAAGAGATGTGAGCGTCAAGAAAACGCAGTAAGGCGAAACCAACCAAAGCTTTCCCTTAAGCTAAAAATGCAGTTAACCGTGAAGTTTTACATGAAACCGCCCCTCCTGGGAAACTTTCTCTCACCAGCTGCTCGAATAGCTCGAGCTGTGACTCAAAACGATAGGTTCCAGTACAAGTGAAGTGGAACGTGGCTGGTCGCAAAGCTCATTTATGGGCACATAAAGATACAGTCAGAGCGAAATAACAGGAAAATTAGAGGGCGCATTAAGTTTTCTACTGAATGTGAAATTTTCTACGGGTGCGGGCGCACACATGTCGCTAGACCATTTTTGTCATGCGGTCGATAGAACTCGCTTTATAAGGGCATAAACGAGATGTTGAACAGATTGTAAAAGCAAAAATTCTTGTTTTTCGTTCTACGTGCTGGTGCCCTCTGTCTGCGGCTGCGCTCCAGTCGGAAGTTCGACCACATGGCGGCATTGATGTCCGGAAGGGGGGAGGAGGGCACCCCCCCCCCCTTAGAGTTTCGGATATATTTATGCACTAGAAAAACATCTACTGAGTTTTATTAACACGCTTAGGTCTCGCATATCCGTATGAAGCGTCTTCAGGATTGCGAGCCAAATTTGCATGTTACACACTATGACTAGACACTGCTGCTGACGAAGCTGTCATCGTGTTTGGTCCAGAGAAGAGTCGTCACATCGTGCCAACCGATTATGCATTTGTATGTTAACAGAATTCTATTGCTTTCACATATACAGTGAAGCCCACTTATAGCAATACCGGTTAGAACAATATATCCGATATAACAATGAACAACCGCAGCACCATCAGCTTCACCATGCCTTCTATGGCCAAATAAACCGCTTATAACAACACTGTCATAGCAGAATATCGGTTATAAAAATTTGATCTGTTCACTAAGAGCCAACCTTAAAAAACAGGAAGCCGTGGAAATGCAAGAACAACACCAGCCAAACCACGCTCAACGAAAACGTGCACATTGTTGTGAAAAAGCATAGACCTCCAGTTTCAGGAATTAACCAGGCCGCTCTTCTTCCTTTTATCCGGACGGCACTGGGGCCCTGAAAGACAAATTAGCCACTTCAGCGTCGACTGGCGAGTCACAGGGGACCGCTTCAACGAAAAAAAGCTTCCTTCCTTTCTCCAACGTTCTGGAATCCTGCTTCTGCAGACTTCCACCAAAACAGCCTAGAGTGTTCATCGCAGACCACCCCATTCAACGAGCAGCGCCGGCCATGGCGAACAAAATGTGTCCGTTTCAGGGTCGACACGTCACTAGCTCCTCTTTCTTGCTTCGCTGCCCACAATGCTCCTGCCCCTCCAGGAAGCTCGAGACCAGGAAAAATGCCGAGAAAAAAAAAACACAGCCAGATTTATTTATTTATTATTTATTTATTTATGTTACAGGTACTGCCAGCTTTCTGCAAGGGCTTGGGCAGGAGTGGGTGGCCCTGACCATACAGAATATATACATATGACAAGAAAGCGCACTTCTAGATAACAGATGGCTGGCAGCGACAAAATTCGCCCGGTTCTTTATACAGAGTTCGATGTGAGCGGAAAAAAAATCGTGTCAAAGGTGTAAAATGTGTACACGTGGCACAAGAACAGGCTCAGAGCCAGTGTTGGCGGTAACGCGTTACAAGTAACGGCGATACCGGTAACGCTTTAGTTTTTTGGTGACCGCGTAACGTACTCGTTACCATTTCGGAACTGTAACGGTAACGTACTTACGTTAACATTTCTCGGTAACGTGAGGGGTCAGGTTAGTAGTTACTTTTTTGTTCCAATTTTCCCCACTCCTTCCTTTTTTAGAAAAAACTCAGAGCACATAAAGTGATGTTGCAAACAAACAAAATGTGTAGATGCTCTCGAGGACCCTTATTGTGGCTCGCATGCATGCCAGAAACACCTGCCCTTGACGACTCACACAACCACAAAAAAAGACAGAATAGCCATAAAGCACGAACACGCGATCACACATTTGGCTTCAGCTACCTCTCCTTCCGAAACTACTCACACAAACAACTCTCTTAAATAGTGGAAGCATGCCGAGCATTTTGGAACATCATATTTTTCAGAATTTCTGCAAATGTGTTCAGAGTTCAGGGATGTTTTCTTTGTGAACTTAGAATTGATGATGAAGTGTCATATTGTGTTTATAATGTCAGCTAGAGAAAATGTCTTCACCATGTGCCGCACAGTAAGAAGCCATCACATGTAAATCTACAGGCAACTTTCGGCCACTATAACATTGCTAAGTTCCTGCACATTTCTGCAAAGTATTCTCGTTAAATCGGGATTTCGCGTAATATCGTATTTGGGGCTAGAAGTTTTCTGTGAAATATGAGCTTTATAAAATTGTTATCCTGAGTATTTAAGGCCAAGACACACGAACTAAATTTAATGACCATAAAATAAAGACATAGTAACGTGCGCTACTATTTTGCGGTAACGGTAACGGTAGCACGTTAACTTTTTTGCAGGTAACGTAGGGCAGTAACTCGTTGCTTTTCTTTAGCGTAACGAGTAACGTATTTAGTGACTTTTTTCGGTACGCCTACAACACTGCTCTGAACAGATTACAATACATTTAGTTTTTTTTTTACTCAGGAGTGCGTCCGTGAATGCATCAAGAGGAGCATTCAACAGTTTGGGCATCCAGTGCATTCCAGTTACGTATCGTCCTGGGTAAAAAGCGTTCTTGAAAACGTGGGTTTTACACGTTAAATCCTTAACCTTTTGCTGTGCAGGCAGGACAGGCAGCCGAGGAAGGAAGGAGCGCTAATACGGCTGGAGGAGCTCACCGGATGCGATGGTAGGCGCGAACATGGCGGCGTGAAGCTGTCAAAAACCGGGTGCGAACCGGGGGCGTGCAGCGGCAAGACGAAGTGGAGGGACAAGACAGGCAGGATTCCAGACCCGGTGGGGGCGACGTTGCGTGCGTCGAAGCTTTCGTCCAGTGCGACCAGATGTGGAAAGTGATCCGCATTTACTGCAGGTCCCGGTAGCCGCGGCTGGTGAGCTGGTGGAGCGGGCTGTCGACGTTGCTGGCCAGGCCGACTGCCGAGAGCGTTCTGTTGAGCGCGAGCGAGCTCTCGCTCCGAGTGTCGTATTCGGCATCAGCGCTGCGGCAGATACCAGCGCCGCTACAGAACGATCGGGTCATACGCGCATTTGCGGGTACAAAGGCAGAAGAGAATGGGGAGGGGGGGGGGGGGGTGTTTCAATTGAGAAGTTTATTATTTTCGGGTGCGCCGCTCATATAAAATGCGCCGATGCAATTTTTTTTTTGTATTCTGTACGGGCACTGGCCCTAAGAACTCAAGAACTGCCCAATCCTCCTTTCCTGGTTTCCCGATGCCACCACCGCCGACGGCGCGCGCTACGTTGATGCTCCCTATGCCCCATCATCCCGCTGAGGCAAGCAGTGTGTGCGCGGTTGCTCGGCTGCGTGGTCAACAGCGAGGAACTCTCCAGCCAGCTTTGCCTCGAGCAGTCCCAGATGATGGACATCGATGCTTCTTCGAGTGTCAGCGGGCGTCTGACAGAGTTTTATCCAGCTGCCCGGCCAAAATTCTAGCGTGCCACGTGACAGCGCTCTGGCATTTGACCAGAATTATGCAAGCGTTCATCAGCGGACAGCAGCCGAGGCCGTCGACTCCATGAAAGGGATTCCACCAACATTGAACTTCCGTGACGTTGTAAACCATGATTCTGGTGTCGGCCTCGACGGCCGCAAGAAGTGAGTCGGGACACAACGAAACATGACGAATGACGTTTTATAAATGGCGGGATGGGTTTTTATATAACACGATCACATGACAATCCAAAGTACCTACTTAGACAACGGCAAATCCAATCCAAGTAGAATGAAACTTAAACTGAAACCCAGGACACAATATACCCCCTGCCTTTGGGCAAAAGCAAACATTGGTAAAAAAGTGAAATTGAATAAAAAATTTTAAATACGAAGTTATACAAATACAGCATGAACAAATATCCGAACAAAGAATTAGCTTACTCATATGTAAACTTAAAATCTGAAAACAAAACTTCATACCTCATCCCGAAAGAACAACGAATGAATACTTTACTCTTCATCACAAACTAGCATTTCACACGTTACGAAAACAATGCACTTCATCAAACAACTGAATATTTGAAAAGAATAATGAACACTTCATAGAAAACAAGTAATATACCCATCCGAAATATATGTTCTTCCTTTTTTTAGAAATAATGAGGGGTCTTAAATGCATGGCAAGCAGAAATCGTCAAAAATGCTCATCAATTGCCGCTAGGGCAGTGTCACTGAAGCCCACCAGTAACGTCAGATACTGGAGCCCACGATATATCATTAAGGTTTCGATTAATTGTCTATTCCCTGAGCGTCCCCAGAGAATCTCCTAATGGGTGTCCCCATGACCAGTGAATCGTTCATCCAAATAAAATGATATCTTATAAAATGCTCCTCCTAGCTGTTTCTTTATGAAATTACCTTCAAAATCGGCTAGTTTCAATTGGCCGGAAGAATCTTCCTACTCAATGAAAACTAAAGGACCACACGACCATAGAACATCGGCGAGCTTTATTCAACCGGAATATACACACATGAACATCGGGCGATTCTACTAGACCGGAATAAACATACAAACGAACAGCAAGCCACCTTCTAAAGAAGTCACATGACACTGACTGAAATGACATATAATGTCTGACATGAAGCACTACTAAGTGCTTCTGTCTGCACGAAGAAAAGGAAATATGCATAGTAGCCTGAAATCGTGTTAGAATGAAGGAATGCAACCTCACAATATTATACTTAATAATCCTGCAAACACAATGAAAGGAATAGAAATATCGAAACATGTAACATCATAATATCAGTATAATATTATGCACTGAAATATATTACATTCACCTCCCATACAATAACTACTTGGAAGATGAAATTGCGAACGACAGAAATGACATATAAAAGCATGTAAAATACCCGGTTGCATTTCATGACGAAAGTTCGAATTATATTACCCAAGAATTGAAATCTCAATGCAATGCCCCTTCTTATCAAGAAAGAACAATGCAAGACAATTTACTGGAACACATAGTCCTTGAACCAGTATGGCTTGCGAGCGTTCTTTCTTGGTCGCTCCGGTGCCAAACTGGATTCTTAAGGAGATGTCCTCAGTCAAGGTTCCGAAGGCTACCGTCGGCGTCGGGTGCTAGTCGGAACAGCTGGGACTGGCCCACTTTCATCAGGCAGCACTGAACATTGGGTACGCAAGGCAGGAGGCACATCTTGCCTGCCCACAGACAAATCACTTGGACACTGAGCACTTGTTCCAGAACGCACATCACACCCGTTCACAGGTAAATCACTCATATCACTGTGGAGGTGAGACAACATGGATTGTACAGCTGGTGGCTGTGAAGAAAAGAGATTGTGTCACCATCACTCACTTGATGCCAGACTAACTGAAAATGTCCAACTAATACACAGTAATCTTATTTGAGCAGGACAAATAGGTGCGGACGCTACGTGGCGATCCGATCCACATCTGTAGCAGTAGCAGTGTGGTATGTTGCGCGTTAAGCATCTGTTCGCGTTTATTGACGGAACATTGCCGGAAAAGTTGTGTTCATTCAGAACGCTGGCGCAACGCTGCTGAAGCTGCGTCTATTCGTAGACGGTGTTACTATGTGTTGTTGCGCTGGACGTCTTGAAGGACGGGCGTGTTGAAACGGAGGCATGGTTTCTTGGCGTCGGGTACGAACTTGACGTAAAGACGAAATTTCCCTTTGTACTTGCGGAGGAACTTGTGGCAACGATGGCGTTGCCTGGCCCTGTGAACGAACTTCTTGTATTGGTGCTACGACTTCTTGAGCGTCGTGAGCCGTTTGCTCATACCACAAAGCAGTATTCCAAGCTTTAGAGAAGGAGATACCGGATCCTTCTAGCAATAGGCGTTCGCGTAGTGATGAGACGCCAGTCACTAACCTGTCACTCATTGCTTCATCTGGGGCGCAAAACTGTACGCGTTTGCCAGATCTCGGAGTGCGGCTATGTATTCTGTGACCGACTCATCTGGCTGCTGCACGCGGCTGTTGAATTTACGTCGTTCTACAACCAAACTTGTCAACACAGAAACCTCTTGGGCAAGTAATCGCACTACAGCCTGATACACATCTGGCGCAGTGTCTCCCGTATCTGTGGACGCTCCTCCGGTTGCGCCGTAGTACGTGAAAAGAAAATTCTGAGCCCTTCTTCCCCTAAATTGTACAGCAACATCAATTTTTTCTTTCAAGTGATGCTGAAGATCCACCAGATAAGTTCAAATACAGTTCAAAATGAAAATAAAATAAAGTTCTAAATAGAGTTCAAGAACGACGCAAGGGTTCTCCGGCGTTCAGGCGCCCGAGCCTTTCCTTCAGAGACCGGCATGCCCGGCGGCGCATTGGGCACAATAGATACAGACATTTTAACTTCATTTGAACTTCTCTGGTGGTTCTTCAGCATCACCTGAAACACTCTTCGAGCGTCTAAGAAACGCGGGTGATGAAAAAAGTGACTCGCTTTACAAAGTTTCAGTACTCCGGGCGAACGCGGCTCCTCGGCAGTGGCCCTGTCCTCAATAACGACGCAGGAGGCAAGCAGACGCCGGTCCAAAGATGAAGAAGTTGAGTTTGCCGCTGAAAATACAACGTGAAGAAAAGAACCGAAGACGACGCAACGTCGTCTCATTTCAACTAATTCATAACGGCCAACTCACGTTAAGGCAGTGGGCTTAATAAATCTCATCCTCGTCGCCAATGTGGTTTCGGCCTGGACAGCCGCAAGAAGTGTGTCGAGACTCAGTAAAACATGACGAATGACGTTTTATTAATGGCGGGATAAGTTTTTATGTGGAGCAATCACATGACGACCCCAAGTACCGATGCACATAGATAAGACCAAATCCAATCCAAGTAGAACAAATCTAAAACTGAAACCCACAACACAACAATGATGATTCCCTTTCTACTTGCTTGTAACTTAATTGTGTTGACAGCGGCGAGAAAGCAACTAACCTGTCTCAAGAATGTGGCTTGGAATAGTTTGTAGGCAAATGTAAACACACAGAGGTCCCGGACTGTTTGAAGTTAGGTGCCTTCTTGCTAACCCATGATCGCCAAATGTTAGACACGACTTCAAAAAAAAAATATATGACACCTTACAAGAGAACTTATCACTACTAATGGCTGGCAGATTACACTCCTTGGCTTGCGTACTCGGCGACAGCGGAGACGCCCTTTGTCGTTTTTGCGTTAATACTTATCCTCCGTACGTTCATCGGGGTATTCAAGGCAGTTTTTTCCGCGCGCGCTTTCGGTAACTACGAAAAACCGCACCAGGCATGCAAGGATCACGTAAAATTCCAATGACTGGAAAGAAACTACCCGTTGTACAGCAGATGAGCAGACCACTACATGGACAAGTTCAAAGAAACCGTAAGAAATTATTTACTATAGTTTTCACCATTATCTTTTGCACTTCGCATGACTTGCCAATTCGCGGGAATCCGCCTGACAGTGGAGTCTTCAATGATCACCTTAACTTCCGAATAGAAGCTGGAGATACTCGATTTCATTAACACATTGCTTCTTCTGTTGACAATGCTATGTACTCTTCCGCCCGCGTTCAGAACGCGATCATCACAATCTGTGGCGACATGCTGAGCGAGCAAATAGTAGCCGAAGCTGACGTAGCGTTTGCATTTTCCGTCCTTGCGGACGAAACTGCAGATATTGCAGGAGCAGAGCAGATGTCTATAGACATTCGCTTCATCGACTATGCAAGAACCGAGGTTTGCGTTCGGGAGCAGTTTTTGGGATTTGTAGAGCTGGAGCCAATGAACTCTGCTTTAATCACCACTGCTATCTTGAAGCATTTAACGAATTCCGGGCTGATTCATTCAAACCTGATAGGACAGGGGTATAATGGATGCTCTACAGTGGCTGGAAACAAGCTGAAGTGAACAGAATAATACAGAAAGAGCCTCCAAAGACACTAGTCTTCCACTGCGCAAGTCAAAAATTGAAACCTGTCGTAAAAGGTATGAACAATGTCTCCGAAATTCGAAGCACAATAGGGATCATAAAACAAACCTAAACTTCTTTCCTTAGAGCGTGCTCCGAAGGAGATTGATGCCTAACATTCCAGTGCTGTGTGAAACAAGACGGTCTGCAAAATACAAGTCAATTAGAACCTTCTCTCAGTACTGCGTGGCCATAGTCTAAGCACTCAAGGAGCTCGCGTCAGTGGAATCAAGCTCGAATGCTGCAGCTAGGCAACGAGCTCACAGCTTTTATTGCGCAACCACAAGCCCATCTTTCGTCGTTTGCTTGCACATTTTAGTGAAGTAAACAGCACAACTTCTACTAGTTACGAACGTTCTGTAAAGTGTACGCATGAACTTCCATTCTGTACACGACCATATCACTCAGTTACAGAATATTTTTCACGGCCCCCGGACTAACGCTGAAGAGCATATCTCTGACAACATGAACACAGCAAGTGAAACAGCCAATTGCTTAAACGTGTTGATATCGATACCAAGACAAGCCTCTTGTCAGGTCCACTGAGACAACTACTGGATTCAGTCTCCGGAGGCACACTATGGTGTGGCAATATAGGTGCCCTGCTTGGTTCTCTCACTGCCTTTTTGGCTCGCCGTTTTTCTGAAAGCAGTGCGAAGTGCTTCAATCTTCTTTAGCTGCTTTCGACAAAAATTAAGTATTTTGGCCCTGTTCAGCTTGTTGCCCTCACTGAAGCACTCCAAGACATTTAGTGTATCGAAAACTTTAAGGAAGAGGCTATCTCGTGGCACGAGATATGAAGCAGAACTAGGGACTCGTCAGAAATAATACACTCTGAACTTATGCTTGAGGCGAAGGCATTCTTCTCCTCGTGAAGCGGTCGTAAACGTCGAACTGTGTCCTCTCCTCAGTTCCTCGTCCGTATTTTTTGCGCTGCCTTCTTCACAACAGCATTCTTCCCCGCTGTTGCAAAAGCCATTTAAGTGGCTCTGGCTTTGCTAGTTAACACTTGCACTGTCGAATGCTACTTCAGCACAATGAGGAGAGCAAAAGCGTAAAAACGTTCTACAATGGCAAATTGCACGCTGGACGGCGATTGGTGAGTGTCCTTTGAGAGAGTGTAAAAAGTACAAGTATGACTTTATCACCCGTGTCAACACGTAATCTTACAAGAAAAAAAAACTTGGCGGTGTTTTAGCTCTGCTTAAACCTGGAGTGACGCGATAGCTACAGCTGGCCGAGTGGAACTTGCTCAGCTGAAATGCGAAGTAAGTCTTTCGCCGCTCCATTCCTCTGGGCGTTCCTTCATCATCTTCGTCCCACTTAACACGGCGCGTGCGCACAGCTGGGGCAGCTCGGTTTCGGGCGCGCCGCGCCGCCGGCAGCAGCAGCTGCCCCGCACAACGTGGGTGGTCACGTGACGAACCACGTGATCAGCCATGGCGCCGCGCCGCCGGCAGCTGCTCCGCACCACGTTACCAACCACATCACAGCATGGCGGCGCAGCCACAGGAAGGCTCGAAATGCTACCGTAATGTTGCTATCGCTAGAAAACCCAAGATGTCTGCAGCTGCTATTGAAGCAATACTGACAGACTGCAGTAGCATGCTGGTGATAAAATTGTGGTGTGTGCTGGTCATGAGTTCACGTTATCCGAGAACCGGCACGCAGCGAGACTGACGGTCCTTATTCACGAAGTGCTAGTAACTTTTCGCATTTTGCTTATTAAGTTTAATTCTTTGTTCACTAACAAACTCCAATGTATGCTCGCCGAGCCTAGCACTAATTTCCTGGTTGTAAGTTTTTGTCATGTGTTTAGTTTGGAACGTAAATAGCATCTTTTTTGGCGCTAACCTGCCGAGTCCCTTATCCACGGCTTCGGGTGCCCCCCCTGCAAGAAGTTCTGCGGACGCCCTTGCATGGCTTTATTCCTGCTCTCTCATTATTACATTCTCTTTGTTCCTAGAACAGGCTGCCAGAGCGAGGGGTACGTGCATACAAGATGCTTTTACTCAAAGCTGTCCTAAATATTACTTTGCATTATTTGTTAGAAGGCAGGGTGGGTGCTGCTTTCAAAGACTAATGGTCGCTAATTTTTTCCTCAATTTCTGCAAAAAAGTTTTCTTCGTTTTACATTTTCTTTTATGAACACGGTCCTCTATGGATCTAGAGGGACAAAACATTTGAAGAGAAGTATGCTGCCTATTATTTCTCATGAGATTTCTTATAAAAATTTGTCTCCTGGTCCACTATACTCACGCCAAATAGCTTGAATGAGAGCACCACATCCTATCGCCTACTAGATGTTACGATTACGACGACAGCTGTGCATAAAACTTTTATATCTGAAGCTGCCTTTATGTTTGAAACCTACGCTGAAAAGGATCGTGAAAGTGACTATTCAGTTCACGAAATAGTCAAAATTAAAGCAATGGTCTCTCCATACGCAAAACTTTGACCTCTGTTGACTTGTATCCTGGTGGCGTTAGCAGTCACGCTTCTCTGAGTGGACGGCCTTAAAGTTCAAGAGTCATCTACTGGTGCGATAAACAGGATAAGAAGGCTGTCGTGAGTGCACCCCGTGTCTTAAGTGACCTCCTTGTGTTATCATATGTGCCCCCGCTTACACTTACCCACACTTTCTAAGTGGACGCGGCCACAGGATACGAGCATGTTGCGCGGCATTCACGGCGCTTATTTTCCTGAACGATAGATACAAATCAAGACAAGTATCCTACTTTAGTGGAAATATTCAGGACCGCACTTTGTTAAGCTAGTGTTAAGAGGAAGGCATGCTACCAGATAAAGTTAGTTTCCAGACTTACGATACTGTAACCCTTTTTCCGGAGGTAACGAATTACCTCAATAACTGTAACACACCAGACGTCGAATACATAACACAGCCCCCTCAAACACCCGAATATTGTTCACAAAGATTATGTGATCACCGAACAGACACGGTGCAGGTGCTAAATTTGTGGTGAACTTAGTAATGTTAGGAACAAAGAAGGATGCGAATTAACAGAGTTGTGAATGAAATGCAACACACGTGTGTCCCCACGTTATTTTTTGCTCCATTCATTTCTTTTTCGTTATGCCGCGTATCAATCAAACAAATAGCCTTATACTATGAACTTATTTAACTGTTCCAGTGACCGCAATGGGAACATGAACACTTTTAACTTTCCTTGCTTTAGGCGCTCCAGTTAATTTCGTTTTCAAACTGAATAGAATTCTGCAATTTATATTTCTTAAGTTTTGAGCCAGAACATGTTATTCACTCTAATGCAATTGGGGCACCAGTGTTTAACACAGTGCTGTATCCCCTCCTGAAGGAAGCGTCAGCAAGATTTAAAAGGGGTTCTTTTATATCAAAACACAATTCAGCTTAGGACAATATAGAAACAAAAAGGCCGCACTGAGAAGGAGACCCATGTTACCTTTTTCCACAACTTCTATGCAAAACAGGATGTAGCGGCATGCTGGTACAAGCGTTGACTGACAGGATATCCATGCACAATAAATCCCTCATTAAAATAGGCACCGGTGATACTTGAAACGAAGTAATGTGGGGATAATGTTCGCCACGGCACATCCCTTGCAATCATCATTCACTATGTACGTTTCCTTTTCACACCATTTTTGAGTTATGTCTTCCGCCTGGAAGGCGTACGTTTACACTGAAGCAATATGTGCCTGAATACAAGTCCCAGCATCCCATTCCTATTCTTTAATTATACTACGATATGACTAACTAGCATCAGTGGATTAATGCTAAGGTAAGACTCAACAATAAATTGATTGTTCTACTTGTTCAAATAATGAATTGATTGTTCAAAGAATCAACAATAAACAATAAAATAAACAATTTTGAGAGTAGCAGATACAGATATGCTCCCTAGGGTTGTTCAACATTGGTCGGAGAGGTCTAAAAGTATAAGAGGAGGAGATCCATGTTATACGGGCTCCAGTTACTTCGCTCACAAATTTCAGCATATCAAGACGCAGGGAACTGCGTTGATCTCAGCGTCAACTATTTCTTCCCTCATCGCTGGCGAAGTAACTGAAGCCCGTATAATATGGATCTCCTCCCCCTATACTGTTAAAGCTATCCCACGAATTTTTAAGAACAGAAGGACGCATTGCTCTACCTGCAACACTCTCAATATTTTATTGTTGATTCTTACCTTATCATTAATCCCCTGATAATAAATCTTAGAGACGCCTCGGAGACTGTGCTGCGTAGCCCGTACCATGAGCGCCAGCTCCTCACCGTCCGACTGGCTGAAGAGGCCGCCGGGATTCAAGAAATCCAGGCCAGCATCTGAAACGCCGAGCCTGTTCACCCCAATCCGTCCTGGCCCTCTTCTCTCGACTTAAAGGAAGGAAGGAAGGAAGGCCTCAGACGTTGCTGGCACATACCCACTACGGGGGAGTGGCCAAGACACAGGCGGTTAATTACAGGATACAGGAAAGTTTTGACGGGAAAAGGAGTGGTAATAGTATGTAGTCTGAGAGATTGGAAGAGGGAAGGAAAGGGGTCCAGTTAACTTGGAGGTCAAAAACGGAACAATTGCTTAATGTGCATAATAGTACACAATGCCGGTAATGTTGCAATGTCGTACTGACTGAGGGCGGGAAAAAAATTAGAATGGGAGTCGCTGCGTTTCTTGAAGAAAATTTTGCACAGCAGAGCGCACACTCCTGTCGCTTCGTCCAAGCAAAGAAGCGCCAATGGAAAGAACAACCGCGGAAGACACAGGCAAGCCCAGTTGATGAAAAGGAATTTGCAAAAGACGCTTCCTCAAATGAGAAAAGCGGCGGCAGAACAGCAGGAAGTGGTCTATTGTCTCTGGTTCGGCACAAAAAGGGCACAGTGAGGAAGCTGCCAGGCCAGATCTGTGAAGGTAGAAATTTAGAAGGGGAACCCGGCAACGCAAGCGCGTGAAAGAGACCTCTAGTCTGCGTGAGCGCCAGTCTTTGCTACTCCAAGGATGCAGAAGATGCTGATATTCGGGAGATGATGTAAGAGCCGAGGCAGCAAATTCCTGAAATATTGTGTAGCTGCGAAACCTCACCGCAGCTGTATATGCAGACGATGGCAGGACAGCAACAATTGGGCCGCTGAGAGAGGCTCTTGCTAAGGAATCTGCAACCTCATTTAAGTGAAAGCCCATGTGACCGGGTACCCAAAGCAACCTTACCGAATTCAGATGGAGCGGAATCAGGAACTTAAAGAGGCGTAATGGCGGAGAGTCAGTGGGGGAGGATAAGGAAGAGCAAATGGACAGAGAGTCTGTCATAACCACGACCTGGGAAACGGTAGATTCTAATTTTCGTAAGGCTAAGATTACTGCTAATAATTCAGCCACAAAAATTGGAGTGAAGTCAGGAAGACGGAGAGAAAAAGACCAATCCAGTGAAGGCGAAAAAATTCCCACACCTGCCTTCTCGCGATCCTGCCAGGCATCGGTAGCAATAAGAACATGAGAGGGAAAGGACCTTAGGTGGTCCTGCAATAGACCCTGAAGAAGCGGGAAGGGCTGCAACTTTGCATTCGATGGGAAAATGTCATCGAATTCAATCTGGACAGACGAGGAGCTGTTATATATTTGGCGGACATCTGTGAAATGAATATTTATGCAATCAAGGAGGGACTGCACGTAACATATCTGCGGGGTATGAAATCGAGACCAGGCAGCACTAAAAAGGGCGGAAGGTTGGCTAAGAAATATTATACTGGAAGCGTGAAGAGGTGAGTCGCAAAATTTTAAAAATGTTTGAACTGTTAAAAGGCGAAACCTAGCTGATAACGAAGGAATTCGCGCCTCAAGGTGCAGAACAGCATTGGCGACATATTTTGGAAGCCCCAGACAAAGGCGCAACGCCTCATGCTCCAAAAGCACAAGAGGGCGAAGTTTATAGGCAGGAGCTCCTGAGAATAAAACACACCCGTACTCCAAAATTGGGCGGACGTACATTTTATAAATCATCAGAAGCGTATGCCTTCTCATGCCTGACCTGGCACTACAAAGCCTGCGCAGGATGCCAATAGCCTGAACTCCTTTTGCAGAAACTTGTTCAATGTGTGGCCGCCAAGAGAGAGTAGAGTCGTATATTACACCGAGATACTTCACCGTCTGAACTTGAGGTATTATGTTATTTCTATAGACCAGGCAGATATTTACTGGAACAGAAACTGGAAATACTAACAATGCGCATTTCTTCACATTAAGGGACAGATGAATTCTTCCTAGTCAGTTGTCAAGAACATTGAGGTAATTTTGCAGGGTTTGATAAAGAGTGTGAATGTCACCTGCTGATGCAAAAAATGCGATTTCGTCGGCGTACACATAAGTTTTCACATTTTGAATGCACGGAATTGAGCTTAGAAAAATGTTAAAAAGAACAGGTGAGAGAACTGATCCTTGCGGAACACCTCTTGTCTGTGGAAATCTCCTTGAGGGAACACCATTTTGGCAGCAGTAAAATTCTCTATTTTCCAAAAAAAAACAGAAATCCAGGCTACAAAATAGCTTAAGAAGTTGAGTTCCTGTAATCTTTATTAGAGTCGAGTGCTCCACGCGGTCGTATGCTTTACTGACATCCAAGGTGACAAGCGCAGCAAGTTTTTTCTATTGCGAGCTAATTTAATACGACTCTCAAGGTCAGTATGAGCAGAGCAAATTGAACAACCCGGCCTGAAACCAATTTGGCATGGATTCAATACAGCATTTTCTGAAATGAATGACCTGACACGGCTGAGAAGGACCCTTTCCATCAATTTCACAAGGTTCGATGTTAACGAAATAGGGCGTATATTGTCTAAAGTTAAGCCATCCCCTTGCTTTTTAAGCAATGGGACTATTTCAGCAAGACGCCACTCATGCGGTATCCAAGGACCTTTAATAGAATGGTTAATTAGAGCCAACAGGTCAGCAGGAGATTCATTGAACAATATTTTGATCATAGATGAAGGGACCTTATCGGGGCCAGGAGCCGCTGGGGATAAGCGCAGAACCATTTGCGACAGCTCAGGCATAGAGATCTCAGTGAAATCACTTGAGGTGCATGTGAATATAGTAGGAGAAGGTAAAGCAGATGTAAAGCGAAGCTCTAGGCCACACGCAATATCCTCTAAGGCCTTTGCGATGTCAGCAGGGGACTGAACAAGGGATTCCAGCCGGAGGAATCACCTTGATGCGCCTCATGAAATTAAACAAAGCTTGTCTATTTCCTGATTAGGAAAGGAAATCATAATGATTTGTATTATACTCCTCCTTTGCACGGGCAACAGTGCGCTTAAATGTTGCTGCAATATACCTATAATCCAGCCAATTTTTTGGGCATTGATTGATGAGAAGTTTCTTCCAAGCTGCTTTCCGTCGTCTATATGCACGCGTGCACTCAGCATTCCACCAATTGTTCGCGATTGCACCCTTTGTTCTGTTAAGCAAAAATTCAGAATTTTGCATTGCATGGTCCAGTACTGAGCATAACTGTGCAGCCTTGCTTTCGGCGCTTCTCTGAGCGCGAGTGTCTGAAGTGATTTGGAGGGCTGATTTTAGCGTGTCTTTAAAGCAATTGTAATTTATGAACGTGCGCTGATGTCGCTCAGGAAGAGTTAATTTACACGCAAACTTGAAACTAATCGGTAGATGATCACTGTTTGTTGCACAGTCAACAGGCGCTCAAGACATAACAGACTCCTGGGGAGGAAAAAGTTAAATCCAAGGCAGAGCGGCATTGACTGCGAACAAACGTAGGCAATCCGGGATTGTTGCAGATCAAGTTGTTGCCAGAAGCCCAATCAAATAGTCTAGAACCAAAGCTGTCTGTTTTAAACCCCCAAGTCACATGGTGTGAATTGAAGTCGCCAAGTAATAGAACCTGAGATCGGCTACTAGACATGAGTGAGTCAAGGGGCCGAGTGTCACGCACACCAGACGGGAAATATGCATTAGCTACCGTAAAGGGCTGTTGACCTGGGACACTGAGGTCAACCGCAAGGATTTCACATTCATTGTCCGCATATTGAAAAGAAATGCATGCCCTGTGGCAAAACTTTGTAGATATGAGCACTAACAACCCTCCCCCTCGTGATGACCGGTCAAGCCGGAACAGATGGTAATCCTTGAGATGATAATTGAAATTTGAAGTTAGCCATGTTTCCTGTAAAGCAACTAAATCTGGTAGAAGCTGATTGCATAGGCAATTTAAATCTGTTGAAGCGGAGAATATAGATCGACAATTCCACTGGAGTACACTTAAGAACCCTATCTTGGCGGAAGTGCCGCAGCCGCGACTGCCTTTTCTAGAATCCTGGTCTTAGCGTTTTGACTAGCGTTACTTTTCTTTGTCTCTGACTGGGGGCAAGATGGACCTGCAATATTCAGAGGAGACCCACTTCGTTTCTGGGCGCGGAGATCAGACCCCATATTCATACAATCCATAGAGGATGCGTCCATAACGCTATGCGAAGGAGAGGCCTGAGAGGTCTTTTGTTGCTCACATTGTTTGTGGCCCCGTGGAGCGGAATCGATTACTACAGAAGAAGGGGTAGCTTCCGAAGCCAAAGAAGACAAGAGCGGAGCGGTGGACGCCTGCAGAAGATTGGTCATCTGAGCAGCTATGACCTGCGAAATGCACGTGGACACGGTTTCCATAATGCGATCTATTGCATTTGCCACAGCTTTCTCAACTGCCGCTGTAATAGCCTGGGACCAACTAGAATCCATTATGGGTGGACATTTGGCGGCCAAACTAGAGTAGGCTGAGGCTCTCTCCTTGCCTGCGGCAAAAGCCTCTCTCCGCGTGCATCTGCGCTTGTCTATAAGCTCGAGCACCTGAACTTCTTGTGCTCGTGCAGGACAGTCAGGCGAATCAGCAGGGTGAGCACCGCTACACAAACTACATTTCTCTTGCTGTTCAGGACATTCCTCTCTGCAATGACGTTCCCCACAGGCACAGCAGCGTAAGGCCGATTTGCAGGCTTTGCCGCTGTGGCCAAATCGCCAGCAGTTTTGACACTGAAGGGGACGAGAGTTAAAGGCATCTACGCGAAATATCAATGGCCACACCTTAATCTCTGATGGGCAAAATATTCCTGCAAATGTGGCAATGACGGACTCCGTAGGAATTTTTTCTCCGTCAACCATCCTGCTGCATCGATGGACAGCAATCACTCCCGCAGGCGAGAGGTTCTCAAGCGTTTCCGCAGGGCTCAATCGAGAGTCGACCCCTCGGACCAAGCCCTTGGAACATGCTAGATGAGGCGGAATGAATGCGCTCACCGGGTGGTTGGCGAATGACGTACACTTCAGCAGGTCTTGAATACAGGCTTTATCCGGCGACCTGCACAAAATACCACCCCTGCCGAACTGCCGGACGTCGGTAATGTGCATGAAATGCTGCGATGTGGACCTAACAGCCGCCTGCACGGCCTCCGGATTGTTCAGTTGGATAGCGCCTCCATCGGAAGGCACTAATGCGACTGGAATGCTTGAAACACCGCTGTGGAAAAAGAGGTCAATTGGGAGCTGGTCTTTAGGAAGAGATGCTGACCAAGGGGAAAACCCCTGGCCAGGAGAAGAAGTAGACATTAAGCTCTCGTCCCGCACCCAATCACCCCAGAACAGGAGCAAACAGGCACAGACAAAAAGGAGAAATTTAGCAAGCTAGAGCAACACCGCCAGGTACTTAGCCACTGCCCCGCCGCCTGGGTAGCTGAGCCACGATGAGGTTACGATGAGGTCGTCTTCTTCTGTTGGACAGTAAAGTATTTCACTCACTTCCCTCATCGCGATCTTAATGTCGTCTTCTTCTCTATGTTATCGCAGGGCGTGGAGTCGCTCGCTGGAAGAGTCAATTAAAACGCCGGCAGAGCCCGACGCACGTACTGCGCTTCGCTCCCAATAGCACTTCTTCCTCAAAGCCGGCCTCCTCGGCAGGATGAAACCTGAATTTATTAGCCCTTTTGATCCAACTATTTCTTTACCTAGCTCCTAATTCTATCTTTCTGGCTCAAGATTTTCCCCTCCTCCCTGTCTCTCTCTGCGTCCTCCTAGTGTTCCGCAGAACAGAATACAGGGTCGCTGGACTTTCTTTCTGAGGCTTTAATCATCACTCCACGGACTGTATCGATAGATGTTTCAAGTTGTTGCCTTACCAGTCTTTCTAAGTGCTCCTTACAGTAGACGGCCGTCCACACTGCAGGCTGCCGTGCTGTTTTGAGGACCGCGCACAGGCACATGTTTGACGATATTTAAGCATGGCGTTCCGAATAGAGATCATACTTCATAGTTCAATATCAGGGATTGTGGACCGATGGTGCTTCTTTAAGTTCATCTTTATTTCTTTGCGCTAATAATCCTTATTTGTTCACGGCGCCTATTTTTAACGCGGGGTATTTTTGTGCTAACGCTTAGGCAGCAAAACATATGACCTTTGTCTTCCGGGAAGACGGGCATTCCTCCTGCCAACAAGCCGGAACACTTCCTGGACACGTAAGGGCAGCTGTAGCTATTTTACTAATTTGAATATCATGGCTACTGACATGTGTGCTTAGAAACTCATAAAGAGCTTCCAAACTGAAGTTCGGAGCGGTCGAGAGGCATAGCTATTTTATGCGGACTTACAGAGAACATCTCACTTTTATCCACATTGTCATCAAGTGTTCTGGAAGATTGCATTCTCGCGCAAAGACTATGGGCGGACACGCATTTCCCATGCATTACTTAGCGTGCTCCATGATTTAATTTTTAGGAACCCTGCCGGTAAATGTTTAAGTAATCAATATATATTTAATATTTTTTGTCAGAACTAATTCTTATTACCGTTAGCTGTGCGTTTGGGTTATATCACCCATGCTTGTAAACTGCGAATCCTGTTTAAGTTCTCAAATTTGTTTGTTCCAAAACTTCCTTCATTTTCACTATAAATATGTATTGTAATAGAGTACAGGCAACCGCCGAAGGGGAGAAAGATGGTTGTGACCAATGCTCGACACCTGCCTGCTGAACCGCCTTTGAACTAACTCGACATCGCGCTTACGCCGCCATGTGCGGTGCCTTGCCGCTGCCCTCTGGTATTCGCCCAGAACTCCCTAGCCCCCATACATCTGGTGAAGGTGTGACTGGATCCCCACCATGTAACTTCGTAGGGGAACCTTGCCGGCGGCAGCCGCTATGCCCGACGAACGCAGCCAGACCTCAACCATCCTTCCCGCTACCATCATCTGTTCCGGTACCCCTCGGCAACGCGACTCCCATCTCTTCCATGGCCACGCCGATGAAGACGTCGACGACTCGCTCTCCACGTATGACCGCGTGAGTCGCTATAGTAACTGGGACGACACAGTTAAACTGTCGACTGTCACGTCCTACCTGGCGGATGTTGCCATCAGTAGTTCTGAAACCATGAAGCGGTCCTTCCGACTTGGTCGGCGTTTAAATCTGCCCTTACGGACGCATTCGGCCGGTCTGCCGTTCGCAAGCTTCGCGCCGAACGTCTTCGTGGCGGCGCCCAGCAAACCGGCGATACATTCGGTGGATGGAAAAGTGGATGGAAAAGTGACCAATGTCTATCTTCAACCACTCTTGACGTATTCCTACACCTGGAAAAAGGACAAAGCCGGATTTTTGCACTGATAGAGACAATCCCACACCTTGAAGGGAAGCTTGTACCAAAAGTAGAGCCTGTCGAGCTATCAGGGCTAATCGCTTGTGTTGGTAGCCGGTAATCCGAGTACAAAAGTCGTCAGCGTATATTGATATGCCCACTTTCCTGCATTTTTTTGCAACGAATCAAGAAGGCCAGCCATCACGACATTTAAGAGCGTGGGGGAAAAACACTTCCTTGAGGCACACCTTGTGATAGAACCCTTTCGGTGCTTAAGGTACTCCCTAACCGTACACAATCCGCATGATCACTGATAAACATGTAGATAAATATTAACATATCGCTCTGTATGCCCATTCCTTGCAATCTGTTCACAATTGAGCTCTAAAACATGTTGTCATAAGCTTTTGCAGCGTTAAGAAAATGGCTAATGTGGATAGGCCGCAAGCTCTTTGGTGTCCATTGTGACTCACCAAGTCTAAGACGCTATCTTGGACACTAAGACCTCCGCGGAATCCTGTCATACATGTTTGCAGCGCCTTGCGGTCCTCAAGCCACCACGATAAACGTTCATTCACCATTTTCTCCATCAATTTATCTACACAGGAGGTCAATGATACATGGAGATAGGAGGCAAGGTCCGTCATGTCTTTGGCAGGCTTCAGTTCAGGAACCTAATATGCCACCTCTCATGACAGAGGAACATCGCGTCTCCCAAACTCGATTGATGAAGTTTAAGAGCTCCTTCTTGAGTTTCATGGGCAGATTTTGCAGCATTTGTTTGGTGATACCATCGGGATCTGGTGCACACCGGCGCCGCAGGCCACTGAGCGCAGTTTGAAGCTCACGAAGCATGAACAGGACGTCTATGGTAGACATGGAGGCCGCAGGGAGTGTGCATATATCAATTCGACAATTAGCACGTACAAGTGCGTCTGTAAATTCCTCTGCGAAGCGCGCAATAGGTTTTTCCTTGCGTATTGCAACAGCTTCAAAAAGCTTCCAAGGGCGAGATTCTCCAGCAAGGCTGCCAATAACTTACCATATTCTCGCCATCGATGTGAGCAGATTCAAACTAGCGCAGAATGAGGCCCATTGCGACCTGTAGAGCTTGTTCGTGCGCCGTCGAATGGCAGAATTCAGCCTATTCAAGGTCGTCTTCAAGTCCCTGTCGCCCTTCTTCCGCATGCGTTGTCGCTCCGCCCTTCTTCTCGCTGCACAAAAGTTCCCGAGTTTTAAATCCGGGGCCAGAAAATGATCACTTAACTTGACCGCCGTAGTTGCTACCATGTTACTAGAAATAATTTTCTCAATAACATCCCCAGAAACATGTGCTAGGGGCTCTCTGTACTTACCCCAGTTGACCACATTGCTGATTTTAGCATCACGCATATGAAAGTCGGCAGTAAACACAAAAATCGAATAATGATAACTTGCCATGCGGTGAGACGATGTTGACCACCACACGCGGACGTAAGGTGAATGCAAAGTCAGGCCTATAGCTGTCGCTGAGGCTGGAGGTTAGAAGGAAGTGGTGCTTCCGTCATTGGCAACACACAGCTCCAAACTGCCAATAACGTCTACGAGTTTGCATCCACGGGAATCTGTGTTTATCTCACCCCAGACGGCACGATAGGCTTAGAAATCACCGCAGATGATTCGAGCAGCAGGGCAGCGGTCGAATAGCTGCTGTAGAAACAAATACAGTGCTACCTTCTTCAGCGAGGACAAAGGCACGGATGCAATAAAAAAGGTTCGACGCTCTCGTCTCTTGTCCCTTGTTCTGCACTATTCCGTGACAAATGAGTAACCAACATGTCTAGTCTGATTCCCTGGCTTATTTAATAACGCGCCTGTGTCCAGAGATATGTAGTGCGTCTAAATGTCCAGCCTAAGCCATATAATCATAAATGCGAGAAGATGGCACTTAATATGAGGCTCCTGCCTTGTGTGACGCAGGTTTTGCGTATGGCGCTCGGCCTGATAAGAATATGGGGTTGCCTTCGACGGTGATATCTTTTCGTTCTTGACCACTTACACCGAAGAATCACTGCGCTCGTGGAGAGGGTCGAGCAATGTTTCTTTAAGCAGCTCCTAATAGTATTAGTGCTAAGAGTGGTGCCACTCGTGAGTGCGCATGCTCTCAGACGTTGTGATACCATACTGCTTGCAAAGAGCTAAAACGTTTTAACAATTGCCTGCAAGTCCAGTCTATCAAATCAATAACGTAGAAAACGTCCTGAATAGTCACTGTGGCAGTGCACACAGAGATGGGGTCAATGTGGTGGGAAGTTGCGGTGCGGAGGGAAACGTTGAGGACGGACGTAGTGACCTTGTGAAGCCGGCGACAGAATGCCTAGCTTAGAACCGACGCAGCAGCTGCGGTGCGAAGGAGCACGAAAACGGCGATACTTTCTAGATGTACAAGCAGAACGTTGGTAGGGGAAAACGGAGGACTTGTAAGGCTCGATGAAAGCGCAATGCTTGCTCCGGCGTTTCGGCTCTTAGTTTCATCGGCAGCTGGCTGGGGTCGACGTATCATGGTATAGAGTGATCGGCGGCGAGCTGAAGGTGGCCGGCGGGTGGCGTAAAGGTCACGGTCCGAAAAGGTAAACGCCGGAGGAGGGTCAGAGAAGGCTGGCGCGGGTTCATCGTAGCCACATGGTCGCGCTGAAGCCCGAAAGAAGTCATGGCCACGTGATTACTGTACTTGTCCCCCCCCTTATTTAATGCCCAACCCAGGGCCCTTAAGTGATAATTAATGATGATGTTGATGATCTTGATGGGCAGCCGCGGGCGGCACAGCCTGCCCACGTGTCCTGGTGGACCTCGTGCGTATAGATAGGGCGGTTATACGATGTGTGCCACGGGTTAAGAGTGGGAGAGCGAAGGCGAGGCACCAGTCGAAGAGGTAGCGGCAACAGTGCAGTGAAGGCTGGGGAACGAGAAAAATAGGCGTTCACAGAAGCGTAGGCGGCAGGCACGGGAGAGCGCCGCGGTTGTGCCAGAACTTCTGTGAACGGGAGCGGCACGCTCACCTGCGTGACATACGAAGTAGGAGGAAGCACCTCGGCAGGCATGTTAGCAGGCAATCTCTTCAGGAAAGAATTGCTTCTGTTCAGTTAGCAGTGAAGGCTGATAGAGGCCACCAAACGAGGAAGCAGCAAGGGGCTCCCCATAGTTGTAAAGGCGGGGTTGGGAGCCGTCGTCCTGGATGCCCTTCGTGATATGCGAATTTTGTCTGCTTCGGACATCTACGTTGCTACGCGGAGGACGTTGTAGGGTGCGAATGTATCGCCGGTTTGCTGGGCGCCGCCACGAAGACGTTCGGCGCGAAGCTTGCGAACGGCAGACCGGCCGAATGCGTCCGTAAGGGCAGATTTAAACGCCGACCAAGTCGGAAGGACCGCTTCATGGTTTCAGAACTACTGATGGCAACATCCGCCAGGTAGGACGTGACAGTCGACAGTTTAACTGTGTCGTCCCAGTTACTATAGCGACTCACGCGGTCATACGTGGAGAGCGAGTCGTCGACGTCTTCATCGGCGTGGCCATGGAAGAGATGGGAGTCGCGTTGCCGAGGGGTACCGGAACAGATGATGGTAGCGGGAAGGATGGTTGAGGTCTGGCTGCGTTCGTCGGGCATAGCGGCTGCCGCCGGCAAGGTTCCCCTACGAAGTTACATGGTGGGGATCCAGTCACACCTTCACCAGATGTATGGGGGCTAGGGAGTTCTGGGCGAAGACCAGAGGGCAGCGGCAAGGCACCGCACATGGCGGCGTAAGCGCGATGTCGAGTTAGTTCAAAGGCGGTTCAGCAGGCAGGTGTCGAGCATTGGTCACAACCATCTTTCTCCCCTTCGGCGGTTGCCTGTACTCTATTACAATACATATTTATAGTGAAAATGAAGGAAGTTTTGGAACAAACAAATTTGAGAACTTAAACAGGATTCGCAGTTTACAAGCATGGGTGATATAACCCAAACGCACAGCTAACGGTAATAAGAATTAGTTCTGACAAAAAATATTAAATATATATTGATTACTTAAACATTTACCGGCAGGGTTCCTAAAAATTAAATCATGGAGCACGCTAAGTAATGCATGGGAAATGCGTGTCCGCCCATAGTCTTTGCGCGAGAATGCAATCTTCCAGAACACTTGATGACAATGTGGATAAAAGTGAGATGTTCTCTGTAAGTCCGCATAAAATAGCTATGCTTCTCGACCGCTCCGAACTTCAGTTTGGAAGCTCTTTATGAGTTTCTAAGCACACATGTCAGTAGCCATGATATTCAAATTAGTAAAATAGCTACAGCTGCCCTTACGTGTCCAGGAAGTGTTCCGGCTTGTTGGCAGGAGGAATGCCCGTCTTCCCGGAAGACAAAGGTCATATGTTTTGCTGCCTAAGCGTTAGCACAAAAATACCCCGCGTTAAAAATAGGCGCCGTGAACAAATAAGGATTATTAGCGCAAAGAAATAAAGATGAACTTAAAGAAGCACCATCGGTCCACAATCCCTGATATTGAACTATGAAGTATGATCTCTATTCGGAACGCCATGCTTAAATATCGTCAAACATGTGCCTGTGCGCGGTCCTCAAAACAGCACGGCAGCCTGCAGTGTGGACGGCCGTCTACTGTAAGGAGCACTTAGAAAGACTGGTAAGGCAACAACTTGAAACATCTATCGATACAGTCCGTGGAGTGATGATTAAAGCCTCAGAAAGAAAGTCCAGCGACCCTGTATTCTGTTCTGCGGAACACTAGGAGGACGCAGAGAGAGACAGGGAGGAGGGGAAAATCTTGACCCAGAAAGATAGAATTAGGAGCTAGGTAAAGAAATAGTTGGATCAAAAGGGCTAATAAATTCAGGTTTCATCCTGCCGAGGAGGCCGGCTTTGAGGAAGAAGTGCTATTGGGAGCGAAGCGCAGTACGTGCGTCGGGCTCTGCCGGCGTTTTAATTGACTCTTCCAGCGAGCGACTCCACGCCCTGCGATAACATAGAGAAGAAGACGACATTAAGATCGCGATGAGGGAAGTGAGTGAAATATATATATATTCTTCTTACTGCGCGGTTCGTAAGACCAGCCTTTGCTTCCTTACACTTCCTCTCACACAAAACTGGTACAGCGTGCCGTAGCTATGTCTTGCTTCACCAGTGCTCTAAGTAAATCTTCCTTTCATTCAATACAAAACAGTTTCGATCACCAAACCCAACGTCGATTGAGGGCTGGGTATCCCAAACAACTGCTCGTCGCTATATCGGATTCCATCCTTAGAAGGTTGTTAGAAAAAGAAAAACCGACTAATCCCGTTAACAAGGAAAAATAAAAGACTACCGTGGTTCCCTACACTCAGCGTTTCGCACACAGGCTGAAAAAGATTGGCAAGCGTGGAAATGTTAGAGTCGTCTTCTCGGCTCCCGATAAGCTAGTTGAGATTTGTAAAAAGGATAATTTACCCTATGTCGCGCAAGAATGTACCAATAATCACGAGAACCGATTCGTAGCTTGCCAATAAGGTGTTGTGTATGCCATTCCGCTAACATGCGGCAAACAATATATTGCCCAGACAGGAAGATGCCTTAACGAACGCCTCAGAGAACACAACAACAATGTGTATAACACCGTGAAAGGACATCTGGCCATTCATTGTAGAGATTGCGAAAAGAAGAATTGCCGTCCCAACTTCAAGAAGACCAAGGTGATAAGTAAGCGCTTGTCCTGTGTCCCTTCTTTTCTTGTCCCTTGTAGTTCGCGCTGTTCAAGTCATGAATATCTACCAACTCGCCCAAATGAACGTTTTGCTAAACCATAAGTAAGCACACGAATCAGCTAACCTGTGAAATCGTCGAAGCCGAAAAAATCGCCAGATCAGCAGATACATGTGTCAGCAGCCCCTCATTGACAATTTCACGCAAAGAACTTGACTTTTTAACCACACGCAAGTGACATAGCGATGGCTTCCTCGATGATGTGAATGAATTGTGAGTGTGGTGCTTCTTTTTGTTGTTTGGTGGCACCTATTTATTTCCCTGCTCCCAGCAATAAAATTTCAGTTGTAAGTCAGCGCCCGTCTGTTGTCCTCCTTCTGTCCGTGTTCAAGCTCGCGCTGTTTTTCAGGAATCTGAAGCAGTTGCGCCACTGATTCTCAAATGATTAGCACTCCAATTTCAAATCAAACATAAAACAAACATTCCCCTGTGATTTTTTTTTTTGGCTTCAGTGACTCTGAACTTTGATGAACTTTCAGTGGCGCCAGTCGGTCTTGTGTTCGCGACGAATGTAGCACCTGTGAAGTCACATAGATTGATGAGGATGCCCGACGAGGACTTGGCGGCGGCTGTATTGTGATCAGTGTGTCGCCAACAAAGGGACCTGTCCCGGCCCCGCCTGCCCTTCCTGCAGCGGATGTCTTTGTTTTCTTCGCGCCGTCACGGGCATAACCCGTCTTGAAGAAGCTTAGGCAGGTACAGCGGTCGACATGTATGCGACGTCAAGGGGTGGCCGAGACTTCGGGAATGCAGGAGATATGTCTGAGTAGGATCGAGTGACCATGACGCGCTGACTTCCCTTGACGACTGTCTTCTTTTTTTCTGTAAAGAACTTCAGTAATCGTCTCTTCGGCATACGTTTCTCTCGCATCCACTTGTGCGAAAGAGAAAACAAATGTCAAAGTTAGGAATGTAACTTCTGTGCGGTGGGAAATGGTAGTGTTGTTCGTGCTATTTGTGTGTTTGTTTGCAACATTCCCTTTTCCAAATGTTTGTCTAGTAGAAAGAATTGCACAGCTCTGGCTTTCCTTTCCCCGACCATTGTTAAATCAATATTTTTTCCCCAATCTGTGAATAGTTGTGCGGAAACCTTACTTTCCTTTCCTTAACCACTGATTGGTGAGAGGGTCGCTTGTTACCTTATTGGCTGCTGTCTCCGGTAAAGGAGGAGACCGAGGGGTAAAAGTAATAGCTATGGGTTGAACGAGGGCTAAATTTGTCTGATCAACAGTTTACTCACGTTCTAAATTGTTTTCTCCTTAATCGTTTCTTCTTGTTTTATTCATGTCGTAAATATATACTTAACCTTCTCCTTCCCTACATTAACGTGAATGTTTGCAAGTTCGAACCACCGGATCATCACGAAATCTTGATTTCATCATCAACAAGGTGGTTCCTCTCATCGCCACCTGAAAGGAATTGCAACTGGCCAACACTGAAGAAGAAACTCAACTGTTACTATTAGTATTTTCTTATGCACGCAGCCACTAGCCCTGATTTCTTTGACCATGTTTGCTAAAAAGTTCAACCGATGGCACGACGCTGTACTGATGGAGATTGCTGTACTTGGTTCTTGAGCAAGGCCGCTTCTCTCGAAACTTTGAATGAATCCACAACATTTCTCACTCTCATACGAAGACACATATATATATATATATATATATATATATATATATATATATATATATATATATATATATATATATATATATATATATATATATATATATATATATATATATATATATATAGACGAAGGAACAATTTTTTTGCAGTTTGTATTGCAGAACAATCCGACAGTAATGCTTCGATTAATGTCTCGATTAAAAAAAATTTATTCTAATGCACCAGAAAAAACGCCCATACCGCCGATGAACTCCGCACCCGTGACCGCGATATATATATATATATATATATATATATATATATATATATATATATATATATATATATATATATATATATAGTTACGTAAGGGGGTTTATTCAGACCAAGACCACGACGGGCGACAAAAGCTGGTGGGGTCCGCTTGCCAACCACGAGACGCAACCAACCACCACGTTCTCCTCTTCTGCGTACTCAGCGATGCCGACCAAATAGACTACGCTCGCCCCTTCATGGGCGTCACATTTCCCACTACGCAGCCTAAGCCCGCAGGGTGAGTCAAAAAGCACCGCAAGAATGGTAGGGCGTCAGCAGAGCAACGTGAGTCACGTCAGCTAATACCTTAACGAGGGTCTCGGTTCTGGCAGTCTTGATGCCATAGTTAGCATAAGAGGAGTCTCGCACAGTTTCCGCCCTCGGCGTTAGATGACATTCCACGTCACACTCGCGGTAATACAGGACGTGCTACGTCCGCCGCTATTGACGAGGGTGGCGCTGGTGAACACTCTCAAGGTTCGCTAACATGCAAAAGCATAAATACGCACTAAAACAGCAGATTAGACAGCCGTCGCCGTAGCTCAGTTGGTAGAGCACCGGACGCGATATTCGGAGGTCGAGGGTTCGGATCCCACCGGCGGCATGGTTGTTTTCTCTGCTGCTCTGTAAGAAAATTTCTTTAAGCGACATATTAATTGTGCACATTGGTTTCGGTGACTGTTGGCTTCCTTATGTTTGTCAAACGAGCCCCTCATTTCATTTGCCTTGTCTGCTTTTATATATATATATATATATATATATATATATATATATATATATATATATATATATATATATATATATATATATATATATATATATATATATATATATATATATATATATATATATATTAGCAGACAAGTTAAAGGAAATGAGGGGCCCGTTTGACAAATATTATGAAGGGAGCCAACAGTCACCGAAACCAAGGTGCATAGGGGAACGTTAATTTTTTTTTTTAATGTGTTATGCTTATCAGTGGGATAATAATACTTAGAATAATAAATCGCTTAAAGAAAATTACTTATAAAGCAGCAGAAAAAACAACCATGCCGCCGGTGGGATCCGAACCCACGACCTCCGAATATCGCGTCCGGTGCTCTTACCAACTGAGCTACGGCGACGGCTGTCCAATCTGCTGCTCTCGTGGGTATTTATGTTTACTGGGTGTAAGCGAGCCTTGAGAGTGTTCACCAGCGCCACCCTCGACCATAGCGGCGGACGTAGCACGTCCTGTAATACCGCGAGCATGACGTAGACCGTCATCTAACGGCGAGGGCGGAAACTGTGCGAGAGCCCTCTTATGCTACCTATGGCATCAAGGCTGCCAGAACCGAGACCCTCGTTAAGCTATTAGCAGACAAGTTAAAGGAAATGAGGGGCCCGTTTGAAAAATATTATGAAGGGAGCCAACAGTCACCGAAACCAAGGTGCATAGGGGAACGTTAATTTTTTTTTTAATGTGTTATGCTTATCAGTGGGATAATAATACTTAGATTAATAAATCGCTTAAAGAAAATTACTTATAAAGCAGCAGAAAAAACAACCATGCCGCCGGTGGGATCCGAACCCACGACCTCCGAATATCGCGTCCGGTGCTCTTACCAACTGAGCTACGGCGACGGCTGTCCAATCTGCTGCTCTCGTGGGTATTTATGTTACTGGGTGTAATCGAGCCTTGAGAGTGTTCACCAGCGCCACCCTCGACCATAGCGGCGGACGTAGCACGTCCTGTAATACCGCGAGCATGACGTAGACCGTCATCTAACGGCGAGGGCGGAAACTGTGCGAGAGCCCTCTTATGCTACCTATGGCATCAAGGCTGCCAGAACCGAGACCCTCGTTAAGCTATTAGCAGACAAGTTAAAGGAAATGAGGGGCCCGTTTGAAAAATATTATGAAGGGAGCCAACAGTCACCGAAACCAAGGTGCATAGGGGAACGTTAATTTTTTTTTAATGTGTTATGCTTATCAGTGGGATAATAATACTTAGATTAATAAATCGCTTAAAGAAAATTACTTATAAAGCAGCAGAAAAAACAACCATGCCGCCGGTGGGATCCGAACCCACGAGCTCCGAATATCGCGTCCGGTGCTCTTACCAACTGAGCTACGGCGACGGCTGTCCAATCTGCTGCTCTCGTGGGTATTTATGTTTACTGGGTGTAAGCGAGCCTTGAGAGTGTTCACCAGCGCCACCCTCGACCATAGCGGCGGACGTAGCACGTCCTGTAATACCGCGAGCATGACGTAGACCGTCATCTAACGGCGAGGGCGGAAACTGTGCGAGAGCCCTCTTATGCTACCTATGGCATCAAGGCTGCCAGAACCGAGACCCTCGTTAAGCTATTAGCAGACAAGTTAAAGGAAATGAGGGGCCCGTTTGAAAAATATTATGAAGGGAGCCAACAGTCACCGAAACCAAGGTGCATAGGGGAGCGTTAATTTTTTTTTTTAATGTGTTATGCTTATCAGTGGGATAATAATACTTAGATTAATAAATCGCTTAAAGAAAATTACTTATAAAGCAGCAGAAAAAACAACCATGCCGCCGGTGGGATCCGAACCCACGACCTCCGAATATCGCGTCCGGTGCTCTTACCAACTGAGCTACGGCACGGCTGTCCAATCTGCTGCTCTCGTGGGTATTTATATTTACTGGGTGTAAGCGAGCCTTGAGAGTGTTCACCAGCGCCACCCTCGACCATAGCGGCGGACGTAGCACGTCCTGTAATACCGCGAGCATGACGTAGACCGTCATCTAACGGCGAGGGCGGAAACTGTGCGAGAGCCCTCTTATGCTACCTATGGCATCAAGGCTGCCAGAACCGAGACCCTCGTTAAGCTATTAGCAGACAAGTTAAAGGAAATGAGGGGCCCGTTTGACAAATATTATGAAGGGAGCCAACAGTCACCGAAACCAAGGTGCACAGGGGAACGTTAATTTTTTTTTTTAATGTGTTATGCTTATCAGTGGGATAATAATACTTAGATTAATAAATCGCTTAAAGAAAATTACTTATAAAGCAGCAGAAAAAACAACCATGCCGCCGGTGGGATCCGAACACCCAGTAAACATAAATACCCACGAGAGCAGCAGATTGGACAGCCGTCGCCGTAGCTCAGTTGGTAAGAGCACCGGACGCGATATTCGGAGGTCGTGGGTTCGGATCCCACCGGCGGCATGGTTGTTTTTTCTGCTGCTTTATAAGTAATTTTCTTTAAGCGATTTATTAATCTAAGTATTATTATCCCACTGATAAGCATAACACATTAAAAAAAAAATTAACGTTCCCCTATGCACCTTGGTTTCGGTGACTGTTGGCTCCCTTCATAATATTTGTCAAACGGGCCCCTCATTTCCTTTAACTTGTCTGCTAATAGCTTAACGAGGGTCTCGGTTCTGGCAGCCTTGATGCCATAGGTAGCATAAGAGGGCTCTCGCACAGTTTCCGCCCTCGCCGTTAGATGACGGTCTACGTCATGCTCGCGGTATTACAGGACGTGCTACGTCCGCCGCTATGGTCGAGGGTGGCGCTGGTGAACACTCTCAAGGCTCGCTTACACCCAGTAAACATAAATACCCACGAGAGCAGCAGATTGGACAGCCGTCGCCGTAGCTCAGTTGGTAAGAGCACCGGACGCGATATTCGGAGGTCGTGGGTTCGGATCCCACCGGCGGCATGGTTGTTTTTTCTGCTGCTTTATAAGTAATTTTCTTTAAGCGATTTATTAATCTAAGTATTATTATCCCACTGATAAGCATAACACATTAAAAAAAAAAATTAACGTTCCCCTATGCACCTTGGTTTCGGTGACTGTTGGCTCCCTTCATAATATATATATATATATATATATATATATATATATATATATATATATATATATATATATATATATATATATATATACGGGAAGCCATCAGCGAGTGAAACCAGGGAGCATATGGGGGGTATTGTTATTTGTGATGGTGATGAATGAAGTTTTTATTGAGTACTTTATTGCTTTACGATAATTGATTAGAAAAGCAGAAGAAAAACAACCGTATGCCTCCGATGGGAACCGAACCCACGACCACCGAATTACGCGTCCGGTGGTCTACCAACTGATCTACGGCGACGGGTGTCAATTCTCCTGCTTTCGGGGGTATATTAAATTTACAGTGACCTAAGCTTAAATATCGTTCTTATATATATATATATATATATATATATATATATATATATATATATATATATATATATTATAAATTTTTATATACAGACAATGCAAATGAAATGAGAGGCTCGTTTGACAAACATATTAAGCAAGCCAACAATCACCGAAACCAAAGTGCATAGGGGTGTAGGCTTAACGCCTCAGGAGCGAAGGAAACGAGACAACAGCATGACAACAGCTACGCGCCAACACCAGGACAGAACTGCCAGCCGTGGCTGCACGAGCCACGACCAGGTGCCGTCTTTATTCTCTTCGCAGGGTGGCGCGCGCTAGCCGGGTTGTCGGCGCCCCCCAAGAGAGGGTGCTACAGGGCCCCCCGCCTAGACTGGAAGTCGAAACGGACGGAGGGCCGGCGATGGCACTCGAGCACTAGGTCAGGCGGCGCTGGGAGTCGATCCAGGGCGGTCTCCATGTAAGCCGGTTTAAGGCGGTCTAGACTGACGGTCTCTCCGCGGCCGTTTTGGAGGATGGTGGCGGTTTTCGGGGTGCGGCGGAGAACGCGGAAAGGTCCGTCGTAAGCCGGTGTGAGTGGAGCTCGGACAGCGTCGCGGCGCACAAATAGGTGGGTCGAAGTGGCCAGGTCGGGGTGTACGAAAATGGTATGGTGGCGGGACGGACGTGGGGCAGTAGGCCGGAGGTCTTTAACGCAGTCCAGCAGGCGTTGGAGGAATTCTTGGGGCTGGGCTGGAAGCTGCAGGGGTGTAAAGAAGTCGCCTGGAAGACGCAAAGCACTTCCATACACGAGCTCTGCAGCTGAGCACTGTAAGTCTTCTCGGATGACGGCCCTTAGACCAAGCAGCACAAGGGGCAAGGAGTTGACCCAGGAGGCGCAATTGAGGCGGGCAGCGAGGGCGGCCTTCAATTAGCGGTGAGGGCGTTCCACCATACCGTTAGCACACGGGTGATATGCAGTGGTACGGCGATGCCTGGCGCCGAGAATATTATGAAGGGAAGCAAACAGGGAGGACTCAAACTGGCGTCCTTCTACAAAATGCCGAAAGTGCTGGATAGCGGAGTAGATGGCTAGGAGCTCTGGACCGAAGACGATGTAGTGGGTCTCAGCAGGAAGTAGCTTCCGAGAGTGAATATACAATGGCCTCCACTCGCAGTTAATGTACTGCTGTAAGACGGCTCCGATGGCCACGCTGGAGGCATCCACCATCAATCTCGTAGGGGCGTCGTTGCGCGGATGGACTAGAAGCACGACGTTAGCGACTGCTTGCTTCGCGGCAGTAAAGGCGGCCTGGGCTTCTGATGACCAAGAGATTGCGGAGGACGGGCCAGCGGTTGACCGGAGGAGGTCGGTGAGCGGGCGATGTAGCTCTGCACAGTGCGGGATAAAGCGGCGGGAGAAATTCACCAGCCCCAGGAATTGTCGCAGGAGGCGCAGGGTTGTGGGCAGGGGAAAATTCTCGATGGTCTGGACGTGGGACGCGAGAGGGCGGATACCCACTCAGGATATGTGATGACCCAAAAACTCGAGCTCAGAAGCAGCGAAAACACACTTGGAGGCATTCACAACCAGGCCGTAGTGCTGTAGGCGCTTGAACAAAGCACGTAGGTCTTGCTCATGATCATGAGGTGTAGGGCTGGCGATGAGGACATCGTCAAGCTACGCGAATACACTCGGTAGGCCCCGCGTGACCTCAGCCATGAACCGCTGGAAGGTTGGAACCGAATTGCGTAGTCCAAAAGGCATCCAGACGTACTCAAACAAACCAAAGGGCGTCGTGATGGCGGTCTTAGGTATGTCGGCGGGTTCAATAAGAATTTGGTCATACGCCTTAACCAGATCAACTTTGCTAAACATGCGCAGCCGGCGAGGCGCGATGTAAAGTCCTAGATGTGGGGCAGCGGATAGCTGTCGTGGACAGTGTTGGCATTCAACGCCCGATAGTCGCCGCAGGGACGCCAGTCACCGGGATCACGCTTGGGCAGTAGATGCAGCGGAGACGCCCACGCGCTGGACGACAGGCGTATAATGCCGAGCTCCAGCATGTGGTCAAACTCACGTTTGGCGATAGCTAGACGGCCTGCAAAGAAGCGGCGCGGTCGAGCAGCTGCGGGTGGACCCCGGGTGCCGATGTGGTGTGTCACAGTATGTTTAGGCGCCTGAGTTAGGTTGCATGGCTTAGTGAGCTCCGGGAAATCCGCCAACACTTTTTCGAACTGAGAGGAAGGTATCAGCGTGCGAATGCCCATGGGAGCAAGGTCGGACGAGACTCCCGAGATGGAGAGATGAGTCAGACCGTCGGTAAGGCGACGATGCCGCACGCTGACGTCTAAGTCGAAGTAGGAGAGGAAGTCTGAGCCGATGATCGGGCGAACCACGTCTGCGATGACGAAGACCCATCGAAAAGTGCGGCGTAGGCCGAATTCGAGGGTGGGAGATCGTAGCCCATACGTGGGTATAGACGAGGCGTTGGCAGCACGGAGCGACAGTCCTGATGGCTAGGAACGATCTGCCTTAGTCCGTGGAACCACGCTGATTTCCGCGCCCGTGTCGATAAGAAACCGGGTTCCGGAGAACTTGTCAGTGACCATGAACAGGCGGCTCGAATGACTGGGGGAACAACACGCCGCCGTTAGCGATCCCGGCGGGCGTTTCCCGGCCACGAACAGGGCGGTGTACACTTCGTGGCCCGGTGGCAAAAACGCCTGTGGTATCAGCAGAGAGATGTAGGGCTGGGACTCCGAGCTTGACGTGAGCGCGAAAGAGCGCGATGATCAAGACGAGACAGACGGGTCTCCAGAGGTTGTCTCCAGAGTGCGGCGACTGAGGCGGCAAGCTCCTCGAGACGGGCCTCAAGGCGCGAAATCGCTGGGTCTCTTGGCGGCAAAACAGCAGTGACGGACGGGGAGGTGGCCTCATGAGCGTTATCTGCGAGCTCAGCCATGCGGTCGAGGGTGACGTCACCGGCCGCCGCAAGGACGAGGGGGATGGGCTGGGGAAGGCGTTGGAGGAAAAGCTCTCGAAGCAACGCTGAGTGGTTGGGGATGTCGCGCTCCCCGAGAAGCTGTTGCATGCGGCGCAGAAGCTGGGAGGGGCGCCGGTCGCCAAGGTCTTCTTCGGTAAGGAGCTGCTGGAGGCGGGTGCGGTCCGACGGCATAAATCTCTCCAGCACCTTGGTTTTCAGGTGCTGATATGGTGTAGCACCCATGGGGGCGGAGAGAACGTCGGAGAGCTCACCGGCAACGTCAGGAGGCAGGCTTGAGGCAACATGGTAGTAGCGCGTCGTCTCCGACGTGATGCGGGCTAGGCAAAATTGCGCCTCAACCCGGTGGAACCAAACTTGCGGGTTCTGGGGCCAGAAAGGTGGAAGGCGAACCTGCAGCGACGAGACGTCCTGCGGACGCGAAGCCTGCTGCGTGGATGTTGCGGTATCGGTCATTGCTCGTCCTTGGTCACCAATGTAGGCTTAACGCCTCAGGAGCGAAGGAAACGAGACAACTGCTACGAGCCAACACCAGAACAGAACTGCCAGCCGTGGCTGCACGAGCCACGACCAGGGGGCCTTTTCTCGACAATTCGCCATTTTGTTCAAATTGTGACGTAGGCGTGACGTAACCATCAAGGCGATGCCAGGTTACGTACCCACAGAATCTAATTACGTGAAGAGAAAAAAAAGTAAAAACTGATCTAGAAATAAATACCGTCGTCTGCTACTATTGGCGCGAAGTACGGAACAGAACGCCGCTCCCGGAGCTTGCGCTGACCCTCTGCGTTGCAATCTTCGGTGCATACGCGTCGAGGGGCAGTGCGAAGGAGTGAAATATGTTGCGGCCTCTTGCGTATCATGTCGGATGTCCGGCAGCAGCCGACTTAGGCTACTCAGTGCGAAAGACTCGCACGTCGGTTGTCAAAGGATTCATCGAGTTCGATGCGGCGGTGCGAGCGAGGGCGCAGCCTAGACGACTTTGCAGTCGAGGTGAACTGATGGCGTACCCGCGAGTCACGAGCGGCGTCACACGCGTGCGTACTGTTGCGCAGAGAAGCTGGCGCACATAAGGAACGGGGCAGGGTATTCGTAATGGCGTACGTGCCGAATGGGAGCGCAAAGTGAAAGCTTTGGCCGGCATGATGCCTTTGTGGCATTGCTCCTCATAACGATCGACGACAGCTTCGCACATTCGCTTACCAGCCACAGTTGAATGCAGGAACTGAGACTAAGGCAGTTTTCTGGGGGAAAAGTAATCTCGTCCGGGACAGGAAAGGGAGCAACGAGAGCTATATTTTTAGAGTGGTGCCGCCACTGCTGAAAAGGCGCCCGAAGTGGCGCCTAAAACCGCGCAGGCCAGCAGTCCCTGCCCGAGGACAACGCTCGCATACTTAGCGTTGTAAACTCTGCGGAAACCCACTATTTCCTAGGCGCCGCGTCAGCTACCGGTCTTCAGGTCAGCAAGGGTGCTAAAGCTTTTAATCGCTACGTATCGGCTTTAACAGAGAGCGGGGTGCAGCGGAGTTGTATCTGTGTGCGCTTGGAAGGCCTCCAAGATGTGTTTAGTGCTGAAATGCATGCTTGGCAAGGCAAGCCGATATGCACATTTTAGACAACGCGTTGCACCAGACTCTGTTGTTAGTCATGTTTGCATGCACCTGCGCACGAAACGAAACTGCAAAGCGCGGAATATCGGAGTAAATCTCGTCAAGGAGAACGCACCGAGTGCGCATCCCTTATTATCAACTTCAATGTGCAAAGCCGGGGAAAAAAAAGATTCTTTTCTGACATTAATAACAAACAACTTGCTTCGCAAGCCTGCACGCATGCACTTTTGTGATGTAAGCGGCACATATATTACTTCATAAAAATTACAAATGCTGTCAGCAATTTTGCTTGTTTTTCCCTTCCTAGAAAGGCATGAATTTTTTCTACTTGTTCAAGTGAATGCGTAACACTCACGACCACCACACAGAAGCAGCTACACTATATGTGCGATGGAAGTAAGCACAACATTCTTTGAGGTGGGGCAAAATTATTTTCTTGAGCACTTACAGGCCGCCTCACCTCCCTTGCTGTATACACAAGCAACACGAGTGAGGCAGCGTCTTGAAGTTTCTTCGTTGTAGAATAACAGTTATGAACCTACCATAAAATCAAGCAGCTCCTTTAGATGCCTGATCAAGTACAGTACAGCACGCTTCCAAGTAAGAGAGAAAGATATATGCCAGAAAAGGTGGAGAGGTCGGATAAGGAAAAGTTCCTTCACTTGTTATTCCGCAAAGGGGCAGAGGAGGAACATAGAAGTAGAGAGTAAATATTGGTGGTGGACACCATATTACAGTTAGACACATGAAATGTGCAAGATACTTGCTTTATTTGCTTTGTTTTATGGGGTTTATGATCCCAAAGCGACTCAAGCTATGAGAGATGCTGTAGTAGAGAGCTCTCGATAATTTCGACCCCCTCGGCTTCTTTGCCGTGAACTGGCATCGCACAGTACACGGGCCTCTACCGCTGCGCCCGGGATTGAACCTGCGTCTTTCGTGTCAGCAGCCAACCACCATAACCACTGAGCCACCGCGGCAGCTTTATTTGTATGATGCAAGAAACTTAACTTAATGTTCATGTATGCACATTCATTGCCTAGTACACGTCATACAAAGCCCGAACATGTGCTTTGGGGCCAAGCATTCCAGTTGATCTTGCAAGCAGTATTTAAAGAGACAACTAAGTGGCACCATGAGCCGAAGAGCTGAAGGAGAACAAAAACATGACAGTAAACTTAAGAGCACTACAGACAAGGAGTAAATTAATTTATTTCCATACTCTTAAGGCCCGGAGGCATACAAAGAAGAGTGGGGGAACACATAAAATTGGTAACCACTTTTTCGAATTTAATACAGCCAGATATTGCAGCTATAGAGGCAGAAACATGGCAGGAAAAACAAAAACATAAGATTAGAGAAAAAATAAGCAAGGCATTCAATGTTGATGTCGCCCACAGGACAAAATATGGGAGGCACCAATACAGACAGCGGTAGTGTTCTGGTTAGGGTACTATTAAGATAAAAGTCTTCAGGATGCACAAAAAGCTATCTAGCCAGCGACGGTAGCCACTGGCTTTCGGTAGGTTTTTTAATGTGTGCACCACGTAGGATGTATACATGATAATTAATAAAACATAGGAGATTGTTCAACACGAAATAAATTATTCTCACAGCACCATACAATACACAGCTAAAAGGAGAAGTCAGCAGTAGGAATTGCAACGATACGGTGCATGTACACCCCTACGTGAAGACTTCACGCCACAGGGTTCACTTTTTAGCTGTGTAGTGGAGTATTCAAGGCACCCATCATGCTATAAACTTCTGCAAGGTGAGGAAAACCCTTATTTTAGCCTTTCAAGGCCCTTTAAGCTTCAAGAACACTGAGTGTTGCACTTCGGGGATCAAAAGCAGACCATGTGGCCTGAAGACTTGACTACAACCCTGCAATTCATTACAATTGAAGACAGCTGGCGCACCATTAAAAACCAAAACAGAAATGCCAAATACGAAGCAGAACAAGCATTCCAATTTTTGATCTAGGTATTGTTTACAAACATACATACTGGCGCAGTTGCTATGCTGTTGTATTCTGCCAGAAAAATATGTGCTGCAACCATAAAAAGCACCCTACTTAGAGAACGACGGACGCTAAATGGGATTGAGATGAATAAATCAGTGACAACTAACGCAAACCCCGAGAAAAATGAGTTCGCAATGTACGCAGTTGTGTACAAAGTGCCCTGAAGGGTTGAGTGCAATTTTCTCATTCATTTAGTCATTTGTATCTTTTTTTTGCCAAACATCAGCACAGCCACGCATTTACATATAATTTTACACAGAGGTGGGATTAGACATTGCTGGCAATGACACAGTTAATCACAAGGGATGGCCTGAGTACTGGGTAAAGTAGACGATAATCTGGTGATCAGGATAGATGTAAGTGAAGCTGGTGCATTTTATTGACTAAACAAATCAGCTGTAATACAAAGGCAGACAGAACTGCAATATCTTAGTGGGAATTGAGTGCTCTGGAAGATATATTGCACAAAATTTGAGCCCCCTGAAATATTAGCTTATTTTAAAAAAATAATTGCTTTGCTTCCAATTTGAAGCTCAAGCAAAATTTCGGAGCAAGTCAGCTGTAGAACAAGCTTCCTTTCTGCAAAGTATCACAACAAACACATTTGTTTTTGATACAAAAGAAAATTTCATGACTGCTGCAGTACATTTTATGGCAATGACAGTAATGAGCCGATTGCTGCTGCCACACAGCAAAAGTGCTAAAGTCCCGCACACATCAGGGTCACAAAGGCAGATTTCTCCGGTAACAAGACAAGTTGCAATGTGTGAAAGAAGTGTGATGCGGTATATGTGCGCATTGATAATGCCCATTTCACGAAGTGCCAAATCCGGTAGATTCCTGTGTTGAATCAAAAAATAGCAATGCGTCCATTGATGCCCCAGTGACACCAAAGAAACATAGGTTGAACAGATTGTCTAGAATTTTTGTCAAATTCGCCTAACAGCATTAGCAGCCGCCAAGAAGCAAAGTGCCAGCAACAAGGTTGGTAAAAGCAGGGCCTTACACAGCGAAACTGGTCGAACTAGCAGACAGCTGCCTTGTCTTTCATTCATACAACCTTGGCAGATGGCAAACATGAGAGAGGTGCCTAACTTTTTGCTCAGAGGAAAACTAGTGGATTGCTGTATCACTACACATAGCATTTAAAAGCAGCAGTAGAAAACAGGCACAGAGGCAAAGAAATGTCAGGAGACAAGGCTTGCTTTGCTCTGTGAGCACACACAGATGACACATTAGGGACCTCCTATCGGACGAACAGTTGCCTACAAAATCAGACTGCGCCCTGAGCAAGATGTGATAAATGACTGCATACACATCCCTATGTTTCGTGCATGTCAAGAAATTTCAGTGAAGCAGTAATCACGTCATGGAGCACAAACTTTTAACATAAATCAAAGAGAAGTACTGGTTCAAAGCTCTGCTGGCAGGAGAAAAACATTTTGGTGACTTCCTCTGTTTCACTGCCCTAAAGCACCAACATGCACATTCTGCATAAAGAGAGCACACAGCAATGCAGTACATTAAGTATTAGCAACTCTTCAGTAGCGTTAAAGCATGTGTTTAAGCACACATCCGGCCAATTTGCAGATGGTAGGAGAAACGTTCCGCTTCCTGTCACGTGAAGAACTGCAGCACTAGAGAAGAGCCTATTCTACACGTCAAACACACCTGTCATTACACACTCTAGTGACAAACTGAAAGTAAAATTTGGTCCTGTTTAAAGAGCAGCACAAAAATCACAGACTTGAACAGCTTTCTTGCTGTGTGCAATGAAACTTGAAGCATAAAAAATGTTTACATAGACTGATCATAGCATGACTACAGGTGAAAACTGTGGCAGTGAGTCCTGCAGCTAAGTGCGGATGCATGCAATGTGTCGCACAGTGCAAGTTGTGATCGCCTTTGAAAAGAATCCTGTTCAATATGTACAGCACTTGACACCTGTGAAGACATCCAATGCAACCCTTCCAAAGAATGATTCTTTGCTTGAGAAGCACTCTAGCTGAGAGGTGAACGATGTTGAACCTTGCAGCAGCATTCCTCAGCACATGACTTGCTAGGATAGCAGTGATGCATCAAAGAGGCACAATATACGCATGTCACCTGGAAGGCAATCAACACTGTCTTTAATGCGTGAGCTTGAGTGCAATGCAAGTTTCATACACACAAGAGAAAAGACTTTCAAATACGAGACATCACAGGGCTGTAATTATCAAACTAATGTTTCACGTATAACTGTAACTACTACTCAAATAAACTGCTTTTGTAACAGTTATATTTTATTGGTCATCTCTATCAAAATGACGGAGGAAGTAAAACAGAACTGTGAAAACAGCTTGACTACAGCCAGTCTGATGGGTATAAATAATTATTACATATTTATTTTTATTGTGTTGCAGTGAAGGCAACTGCTGCAAGGCACATTATAGGGGAAGTCCAAGGTTAACTTTACCTCAGAATATTTAACTGCACTAAAATCTCACTACACGAATGCTTTTACAACTGCATTTATCAAAATGCAGATGCCTTGAGCCATTGTGTTTGTGTGCAAAGAAAAAAAACCATAGACAGGCAGACGCCCTACGAGTCACCCACATCCGCATGTTGTAGTAATCTGAAAACTCATGTGTTTTACTTTACAGACAAGACTATTTTGAAATGCCGTTTTTATTTCCACAAGGCTTCCTCGCTTAATACGCTACAAATAAATGTGCCATGAGATTCATAGCTGTTTGCATGTGACCAAAAAAGGGTAGGAACATAAGGGACTTGTTATTACACACCCGACGAAAGCCAACAGCCATCTATATGAATAACCTTGCATGCAGCCATCTGAAGAAAGTCAACAGCAATTTTTCATTGCTGTTTCCCTTACCTCATCGATGCTCGAGACGATGTACCCGGCACATGTACGCTGCCTTGCTGACACCGCTGTTTTCCGAAACTGCCCTTATGCAAACAGACACTGATGCACAGAAATTAAGCACACAGATGATGCACTGATGAGCACAGTCCCGCCGACAAGCCGAACACATTCTCGAAGCATGTTGCTCAGCCGGCAGACAACCTTTTGTGCCACCCTCTCATCACTCACGCAGTTGAATATCAGGTCAGCGACAGCGTGCAAATAGAGGCAAACACTGAACTAATTGGTGTCCAGACGTTCACAGCTACCGATCGCGCCTTGAAACACAGGATCAGAGTAACGGCCGGAGCACCTACATTCTCATGTTTAAGGAAGACCAAGGTGCTCACGCGCTGCCTCTTGCCGCAAAGCTTCTTGCACAGCCACCACACCATATATCACTGGCCAGGCCGTCAAACTCACGAACCGTACAGTCCTTCGGAAACACTGAGGCGCACTCACGAATTCCTCGCTTCTCGCAGCCCGCGACAACAAACGTCAGCTACGGACGCCACCATATCCGCGCTGTAGCAACCGCGACCGCGCGGACCGATAATTTCTTAGCATGAGAGGCGTTTGAAACTTGAGCGCAGCTGGAGTCCTCACGCGGGTGTAAAATTACGCTTTGATAATTAAGGCTCTAAAAGGTTGCTTAATTAAGAGGTACCATTATAACACCGTTTCAATGCTTCTACATTCAAAACAACCCGAGTTTCTGAACAGTTTATTACTTCAAATAAGCGCCTACCAAACTACGGTGAGCTAACAGCCGTATAAATCAGTGTGGACATAATTCGACTATGTCCACCATAATTCTACCATCTTGCGGCCATCTCAAATTACGGCGGCCAAATGGGGCATTTTTGAGCAATGGCAGCATTTCCTTTGCGTCAAACGTCATTTTGACTTCACTGAATTACGCTTGCGTATCACGTGATTCACGTGACATTCCCCCAGCCAATCACATTCTAGGAAGCAGCCCTTCACAGTACGAAATTTTTTTCTCAAAATTGCTAAAACGAGCCAAGTTCTTTCTTTCCTGCCAGCTGTAGCTTCGTTCCCCTCCACAGACACTTAAATTTACCAACCTGGCACCAAGTATAACTGTGCTAAAAATCAGTCTTCAAGGGCACGTCATTTTGATGTCACAGCAGAAAGCGATTTCGAAGCCTGACGGTTTCGCGCCACAAATTTGAAACTCGTGACTTGCACGTGATCGCCCTATGAGCCAATCAGAGAGACAATATGGCGCCGAACGGCGGCCATGCGTGTCGAGAATAGGCCCCCTGGTGCCGTCTTTATTATTTTCGCAGGGTGGCGCGCGCTAGCCGGGTTGTCGGCACCGCCCAAGAGAGGGTGCTACGGGGGAATTTTTCTATTTTTTTAAATTTCTAGTGTCAATAAATTGATTTAAAGAAAATTACCTATAAAGCAGCAGAAAAACAACCATGCCGCCAATGGGATCCGAACCCACTACCTCCGAATATCGCGTCCGGTGCTCTTACCAACCGAGCTACGGCGACGGCTGTCCAATGTGCTGCTTTCGTGGCTATTTGTTTTTCGTGCAAGCGCACCGTGAGAGTGTCCACCAGCACCACCCTCGTCCACAGTGGCGGACCTAGCACGTCCTGTAATACCGCAAGTGTGACGTAGAACGTCATCTATCGCGAGGGCGGAAACTGTGCGAGCGCCCTCTAAGCTACCTATGACATCAGGACTGCCAGAACCGAGACCCCCGTTACGCTGTTAGCAGACAAGGCAAATAAAATGAGGGGCTCGTTTGGCAGGCATATTCAGGAAGCCAACAGTCACCGAAACCAAGGTGCGTGGGGAATGTTTCTATTTTTATTTTCTAGTGTCAATAAATTGGCTTAGAGAAAATTACTCTTAAAGCAGCAGAAAAAACAAACCATGCCGTCGGTCCGATTCGAACCCACGACCTCCGAATATCGCGTCCGGTGCTCTTACCAACTGAGCAACGGCGACGGCTGTCCAACCAGCTGCTTTCGTGGCTATTTGTGTTTTGCGTTTTAGCGAACCTTGAGAGTGTTCACCAGCACCACCCTCGTCCGTAGCGGTGGAAGTAGCACGTCCTCTAATACCGCAAGTGTGACGTAGAACGTCATCTATAGCGAGGGCGGAAACTGTGCGAAAGCCCTCTTAAGCTACCTATGGCATCAAGACTGCCAGAACCGAGACCCCCGCTAAGCTATTAGCAGACAAGGCAAATGAAATGAGGGGCTAGTTTGACAACCATATCAAGGAAGCCAACAGTCACCGAAACTAAGGTGCATGAGGGATGTTCGTATTTTTTTTTAATGTAAATAAATTGGCTTAAAGAAAATTACTTATAAAGCAGCAGAAAAACAACCATGCCGCCGGTGGGATCCGAACACACGACCTCCGAATATCGCGTCCGGTTCTCTTACCAACTGAGCTATGGCAACGGCTGTCCAATCTGCTGCTTTCGTGGCTATTTATGTTCTGCGTGTAAGCGAACCTTGAGAGTGTTCACCAGCGCCACCCTCGTTCGTAGCGGTGGACGTAGCACGTCCCGTCATAGCGCAAGTGTGAAGTAGAAAGTCATCTATCGCGAGGGCGTAACTGTGCGAGAGCCCTCTTAAGCATCCTATGGCTTCAAGACGGCCAGAACCGAGACGCCCGTTAAGCAATTAGCAGACAAGGCAAAAGAAATTTTCTTTAAACGAATTTATTGACACCAGAAATTAAAAAAATAGAAACATTCCCCTATGCACTTTAGTTTCGGGGACTGTTGGCTTCCTTAATATATATATATATATATATATATATATATATATATATATATATATATATATATATATATATATATATATATATATATATATATATATATATATATATATATATACTGGTGACCTAACCTGAAATATTTTTCTTATATATATTCTTATATATATAAAGTGCGGACCGCTTCCGGGACCTCATCGGCAGCCTGGCACTCCAGGGCGATGTCTTGGCCCATGTGGCAAGGTGCGCGGCAGCAGCCACCATCACCTGCGAGGTCCCCACTGTCCAGCCCGTTCCTGACCTCAGACTACTCCACCTAAGGGCCCAACGACGGCAGACAGAGAGAAGGGCCATCCGCACTGACAGAGCCGAGGACTGGACTGCATACAACCGTCTCGACGCCGCCTTCAGACGCCACCACAACAGGCGTCGCAACGAATCTTGGGAGGGCATCTGTGACTCCCTCGTGACTGCCGCAGCCCAGCCATTGCTTGGCGGCTCTTCCGCTTTCTCCTTGCTCCTCGGACCCAACTCAAGGCCCACCTGGCCATTGCTGTCTCTCAGGGTATCTCTTGCCACGAACTGGCGGATCGGCTGCCTGATGCCTTTTCCCCTGCGGGGACTACCGCCTACCAACCCAGGCACCGGCTCCGGCTATACCTGGCCTACACCAACGACTGCAACCTGGGGCAGCGGACAGAACATCTACCTGTACTGCGCCCTCCACCCACCGGGAGCTTTCTGCAGTACTCAGCCGCTCCAGGAGACGCACAGGCCCGGGCATAAATGTTATCACGTACCAGATGCTGCGTAGCCTCGACGAGGACCACCTGGCTAACCTGCTGTCCTCCTTCAACAAGGTGTGGCAGACAGGGATCCTCCCCGATGCGTGGAGAACAGCCCTGGTCGTTCTCGTCCTGAAAACAGGCAAGCCGCCATCGGCCATCAGCTCCTGCCGGCCTCTCTCCCTCACTTCCGTTCCTGGAAAGATCTTGAAGGTCATGGCCCTGGAACGCCTGCCATGGGTGGGCAACGTCACCGGCCACTTCCCAGAACAGCTCTCAGGCTTTCATCACCATCGCTGCACCGGTGACTCCATTGCAGACCAGGTGTCGACCCTGGAGGATGCGAAGCTAAACCGCCAGATAGTGTGCCTGGCTCTCCTCGACATACGAGGCGCCTTTGACCACCAGGCACGAGGCCATACTGGAGACCCTCAACATCATGGGCATCGTCAACAACCTCCTCCAGTATGTCCGGGGTTTCCTCGCTAACCGCCGGGGGTGTGTCCACCTGGGCAATGTCACCAGCTGTCTGCGGCACATCTGGCGTGGTGTACCACAGGGTAGCGTCCTTAACTCCCTCACTTCAACGCCGTCTTGGCCTTCCTGCCCAACTTCCCGCCTAAGGACCTCCGGCTACCCATCCACGTGGCAATCTACGCGGATGACTTAGCCATCTGGTGCCGTGGGCCCCGCAGATACATGGTCCACACCATCAAGAACGTCCAGCGGGCCATCGATGCTGTCGTCGCCTTCATGGAGAGTCCAGACCTCAGGATCTCGCCCCCCAAAACTCAGGCGATGCTCCTTAACACCAGGGTCGGTGCCCGCCCTGGCCGCACGTTCCTCCACGTTGGTGGCCGTGACCTCACCTGGAGCCGCCAAGTGAAATACCTTGTTCTCCTCATCGACGTCCGACTCACATAGAGCCCGGCAGTGCGCCAGTTCCTGGCCCAGTCCTCCAGGATCCAGTGGGTCATACGGTCCTCGTTAGCCAAGGGCAACGGCATCAACCTTGGCTGGGACTCCAGATCTGCCAAGGCATGGCCGTCCCGCAGTTCACCTACGCTCTACCCCTGTGCGGCTCACTGTGGCCCACCACTTGGCCATCGAGTTCAAACTGCGGGTGGCCACACGACTATGCCTGGGGCTCCCTCGCTCCTCTCCTGTGGCTGCCTCCCTGGCAGAAGCAGGTTCATGGCAGTTGGAGCTCCTCTCCAGACGCACTTCCCTCCACCACATAGAGCGCCTTCACAATGCGCCCAATGGGCGCCCCCTCTTGGACCGCCTTCTCACCAGGCCCAACTCCAAAATGGGTCACGTGGCCCAGTACTTTGAAGAACTTGCCGTGGGACAGCCTGAGACCTTCCCCCTTTCTCCTCGCCCAGACCTTGGAGACCTCTACGAGGTCGACCTCTCCCTTTCTGGTTCCCGGACGAGGCGGAACACTGCTGCTGTGGGCCTACGGCAGGAGGTCGCTGCCGTTCTCCAAGCCGAAACCCCTGGCACTGTCCCTATCTTCACGGATGGCTCCGTCCTCCCAGGACCCTGCCCATCTGCGGCTGCAGCCTGCTCTGCCCCATCGCTCCTCGTGAGCAGACAAGCCAGACTCTCATTCGTGGCCTCGTTCACAACCGCCGAACTGGCCGCCATTCACTTGGCTGCTGACATCTTGAGCGAATGCCTGAATTGCATTGAGCGAACGCCCTGGGATCAAGGAGGCAGCCATCTGTACTGACTCCAGGGCAACCCTCCAGCTCCTCCAGAGGCCCTTCAAGAGCCCACCCATCGCCCGCAGGCTGTCTTGGCGGCTTGACGCAGTTTGCACCAGGGGAACCCGCATCCGCCTGGCCTGGGTCCCGGCACATGTCGGAGTCCTAGGCAAGGAGCATGCAGACTCCCTGGCCAAATTGACACACTGCCCTGGAACTCCTCTGTCTAGGAACTTCTGCCCAATGGACATGGCAAGGAGCATAGTGGATCGCCACCTCCTCCTCGATCACCCAGATCCCAGGGTGGCTAGTGGCCATCCTCCATACCCTCTCCCATCTTTTGGCTTGGACTGCAAAGAGCGCAGCCTCCTCCTGACGCTCAGGGTAGGCTGCGCCAACACCGGCTGCCGCCTTTTCTGCCTTGGCCTCTCCGCCTCCCCTGGGTGCACCCTCAGCAATTACCCAGAGAAGACAGCCCAGCATCTCCTATGTGGGTGCCTTGCCTTTGTGCCCGCAAGGACAATCATAAATTCGGGCTACCGCTCCTTAGGCCTCGCCTGCAGCTCAGCGGACCACCTTCTGTTTCCCGGCGGCCACCATCCTGCCAGGGCCTTCCGGCACCTCCTCTTCTTCCTGGAGACCACCGGCCTCTCTAGCCGCCTCTAGGCCTGAGGGGGCAGCACATGTCACATGACATGATCATTGCGGCTGCGCGCCTACCCTGTCCTTTCATTCTTTTTCCCGTCCCCCTCCTCCTTCTACGACACGCCGGCAGTGGGCGTGGAGGCTAGCCCTCCAGAAGACAAGACCGTGTCTTCTCACTTTTCATCCTTCCTTCAACCACAGAAGATATATATATATATATATATATATATATATATATATATATATATATATATAAAATCACCAAAATTGAAGAAACATAACAGGATTTAATTCACGACCAGCCTTTTTCGAAAAAGGCTGGTCCTCCGGCCGAAACGTCGTGATTTAAATCCTCTTATGTTTCTTCAATTTTTGGTGATTTTATATTATATATACCAAATCAGCTGCCAGAAATCACTTTTGGTGTATATATATATATATATATATATATATATATATATATATATATATATATATATATATATATATTGTCACCCGCCTTCGTAGACGGAAGAGGGAGCAGAACAACGGTTGGACGGATTGGTTGAGGTAAAAGGGGAGAAAGGGCAGAAGGACGCTCGTAGGCATCGTTGTTCCTTTTTGCTTTCTTCTTCCTTCCATACCATTCATGTTATTTTTGTCCAGGAAATATTTATCTGAAAAACTCTCTGCGCCCCCAATTCTTGGCCAATTCCCTATGTGGATATGTGCCATAGTATGAAGATAACAACAACAACGCTCGTAGGCTACATCGCGGTCCTGCTTCGATCAATTCTGTAAATTAACCCGTGTGCGTGCTAAGCTCTTAACAGTTTTGGTGAGAGGTACCGGGCATCGACCACGGAGCGTTCCATCTATCGAAGGAACCATAGACTCGCTGGCTTACCACCAATGCCATCGGACATGACTGGAGACGACAATGCCAAGCAACCAGGACCATCCAACAACTGGCCACATAATCGAGAGCCCCGGACACTCTATGGAAAACGTGAGGAGGACGTTGACGATTGGCTGAGCACTACGAAAGAGTGAGCAAATATAAACGCTGGAGCGCTGCTGCTAAACTGGCTAACGTGGTGTTCTTTGCCGCCACTGCCTCCGACTGGTTCGACAATCATGAGGATTCATTAAGTACAGGAACTACCGTTACAAGCGAGATGAAGAAAAATTTTGGGGACGAATCGGCCTAGAAGAAGCGTGCGGAACAGACTGCTTCTCCGGGCGCAAGTACGCGGAGAAATTTGCACTGGATACATCAAACCTATCTTAAAGCTGTGCATGTTATTGAATTCCAGCATGCTTGAAGAAAACAAAGTCGGCCACCTCCTAAAAGAAATTGCGGAAGACGTTTATAATTTGCTGATAAACAGAGAGAGTCCGAGCACCTACGCAGACGTTATAAAACATTGTAAAACACTCAAGCTGCATCGAAACACTTCTAAATTCCATAGACTGGGAAATGACACCTCTGTAGACAGTGTTGAAGCCTGTTCTCTACATTCTATGACTGATATGATACGAGAGATTTTGCGCGAGGAATTGTCCAGACCCAGGGACACCTTCTGCTGTGCAGAATATCTGCGACACAATTGTGCACCGCAGGGAGATGACGCCGCCCTGTTCACTCCGTGGGCCCAACCTAGCGGCGTTACGCATATGGACAATCGGAGCAACTATGCCCAACGTTATGCCCACCAGCCGACGGGAAGGAGGCCCGCCTACCCTGAAGACGTGGTTCCAAGCAGCGAGAGCCTGCTACAACCAGTGTCGCGACTTTGTTCGCCAGGAATCTTATGGCGATCGCTGGCGCTCTTAAGATTTGTGTTACTTGTGTGGCATTGCCGGGCATATCGCTAGATATTGCCGCCGCCGTTTCCCAACTGCTCAAGACTACCGACCCCCGAATATTTACGCAAAGCTGCACACCGAACAGCAGCACTCCCCGACTATGTCCGCTTGGAACATTTATCATTCGACCCATCTGCAGAGTTCATCACCTGCATCGGATCGCAGACCGCTGCGCCTCAGCGCCAACGGCGGTCACCTTCACCTCGACGTCGAGATTCCCCTCCGCCTACGGGAAACTAGGAGGCGCGGCGGATGGAGCTGAGGCCGCCGGCGATTTGACGACCATACTTCTACCCGTGTTTATGTTGAAGAACAAAGTGGAAGTGGTTATTAAGGGTGCGAAAACAGTGGCTCTTGTAGACACTGGCGCTATATTATCCGTTATGAGTTTGAGGTTTAAGAACCGTTTAGGCAGAAAAATAATGTTTAGTGGTGACAGTGCAGCGTTATTCCGTGGTGTCGCTGGTGAACTTTTGGTTCCACTTGGTGTGTGTGGTAATGATTATGTTATTTATGGCCTAACGTTTCGAACAGAACTCGCAGTGCTGCCTCGGGGAACGCATGATGTGATTCTTGGAATTAATTTTCTGCAAGAGTGTAGTGCAGCTTTAGACTGCCGTATGGGAGAGATAGCTTTGAATTTTTCACAACTTTAGGCTCTTTTGGATGACCAGACGACTGATTTGGGAACATTTGCGGTGGAAGAAGACGCTATTCTATCAGCTCTGTCTGCAGCGTTCGTGCTGGTTTTCTCTATTCGCAATCAGTGCGAATCTTTTGAAGCTGTAGTAGAACCTATGACACTCGTCTGCTATAAGAAATGTATCCCAGTGCCTGGTTGCGCCGCTCCTGTGTTCAGAGGCCGCGCCCAGCTGTGGATAGTCAGCCACTCTTAAGAGCCAACTGTTTGCCTCGGGGCATAATACTCGACCGTTTCGAGGAAGGCGTTTCAGGTTCCGTCGCGTCTTTAACCAGCTCTGTCATTGAGCAGCTCGTGCAACGAGATATGGAGACCCAAGTTTAGGCTATGATTAATAAGTCTATTTCTACAGCCTAGCGTCGCATTCTAGTGGAACTACTTCTGAAGCACATGATCGTGTTCGACTTCGCCAGGGATGACTCAACACCGCTGCCTACCAGTCGTATTCACCACACGATCAACACCGGGACCGCACCTTCAATACGCAGGAAGCCCTATCGAGTCTCAGCAACTGAACGTAAGTTAATAGATGGCCAAGTTGAACTCATTCTAAAATGGGACACTTTTCGAGAATCTTCTAGTCCTTGGGCAGCTCCAGTTATCCTTGTTATACCGCATTTACACGTGCGACCTTAACCACAGTAAGGTAACTACGGTTCCTCGTAACTCTAGTTAGCCGCGCTCACACAGCAGACGAAACTGCAGTTAAGGCACGTAACGGCGTGCCCCAGGGCAGCCTTCTGGGGCCACTCCTATTCAACATATATATTAATGACGTATGCAACATCAGTAATTTAGTTAAATACATCATATATGGGGACGACACCAGTCTGTTTTTGTCTTCACCTGACATTAAAGAACTAACTAGCAGCGCAAATACAGTTTTGTCATCATTATCTGAGTGGTCATCTTTGAACTCATTAAAAATAAACAAACTAAAAACTAAAGCTTTATTGTTCCATCCGAAGGGGCAACATATAGGCAGTGTGCCACCACTCTATTTCGACAACGCCCCCATTGAGTACGTGGAAACCTTCACATTACTCGGAGGGGTATTTACTGCTACTATGTCGTGGGACGCCCACGTAAGCAAAGTGTGCCTATCCCTTTCCAGATATATTGGGATAATTTCGCGGAATAAACATATTCTACCCGCCAAAACCAAGCTTAATCTGTACTATGCGTTCTTTTATTCTTATGTATCGTATTGCTTCCTTGTATGGGGACAAACCACATCATCTAACATCCAGAAGCTTCTAGTACTGCAAAAAAGAATACTTCGCGTAATTGCTAATGTACCGTATGATGCTCCGACACGTCCTATCTACCAGCAGTACAGAATGGTACCCGTAACAAGAATGTTCGATTACAGGTTTTCATCGTTCTATAAAAAAATAATAGCCGGAGACGACGCATTTTTTTCCGGCATTGTGACACTTACACCACATCGGACACCGTATGTGACACGACAGCGTATGATCTATTCATTACCACGATGCAGAACAAACTATGGCTTTTCCACACTAAAATACATTCTTCCGAAATACTTGAACACACCATTTTACGACACGTTACACAGCATGTTTGTCTCGGCTATTCGAAATGTGTTTTCAAGCTAGGTGCCACAGTATGTGTACCCATGTATAGAACTCTATTGCATTGAACTGTAAATTTTGTGTAAAACCTTTATTCTGTTGTGCGGAAATACTACTTGTCCATGCTAATAAAAAAAAAAGTTTCCTTTCATGCATGTATTTGAAAAAAAAAAGTTTCTTTTTATGCACGTATTCAAAAAAAAAATATTTCCTTTTGAGCATGTATTTTACACGCCTTGTCTTTCCATGTCCCTTTGCGTTACAAGTGTATGTAACCATCACTGTCGCTACCAAACTGCCTCTTTGTAGGGGTGGCGAGGCTTGTCAAGCGGTCGTAATGACTGCTTTTTTCTTGCCACCCTCAGTTTTGTAAAAGAAGCTGAAATAAAGTGATTGATTGATTGATTGAGCTTGCCGACCTCCGACCTCTGTTTGCTACCTTAACCGACAAGATGGCGGCGCCCTTGTTAGCAGCAACATCGAACGACTCTTCCTCTCAGAGTTGTGTCATCATCTCTTGATTCAACAATCGCGGCCCTGATACGCATCTGATACGGATTTGAAACGGTAACACGCGCAACGATCGGATATATGCTGCGATTGTAGCGGAACTGAACGCCGGGCTGCCGCCTGGAGAAGGCCCATACACCAGCAAACAAGAGAAGCTGAAGATCGAAAACCTCAACAAGAAATACCGGTAAGTGCGACCTTTACCGAACGATGCTCGTGCCATCGGGTTCTTGGCGCTGTTTTCATTGTGCAGCTGAACTGCTTAAGTGAGCCTCGCATGTGCGACAGTAGCATGTGTTGTCGCTGGAGCAACGCGTCGATTCTCTTCGCCGTCGTCGCACAGTTCTGGAGTGTCGAAGACGATCTTGAGAATGCATTGTTGAGGTAGTAAGGACTCGAGAGTAATGAACCCAGGCAGGAGCAGCATACGCAGCACTTAGAATCTTCACTCGTGCACGCGTGCACGGCGCTGCATGCAAACTTCGTCTTCCTCGTTACACACGTGTTGTTCGCCGTTTTCATTTGCAAATTGCGAGCTGCAGCGCTTACAGTATTGCTCTGCGCGTCACTATTTCTGGCCACCTGCTCGAGGAACATTGTAGTTAATTGAACTTCTGAATTTATTTCATATTTATTTACCGGGGTTCACTGTGTACTAGCAGCATTTGTGAAGTAGTGTACACAGTGCAGCCTGGGAAAGATATATAAAAGAAATAAATCTAGAAATTAACCAAGTAAGATATTGCTAGAATGGCGATAATTGAACCATAATTCACAGTCGTGGCGTCAGTTGCGTAGCTGCTACTAGCAGAATTTAGTTTAGCCACATTGCAAATGCAAACTGTATTAATTAATTTCACCAGTACCTGTGCATATGCATTAGACACTTATCTATGAAATTCTTAGTCTTGCATTGAGAATGTGTACAGCGAAGCTTAATCCACACAGAGAAATGCTGTGATCACAACCTTCAATTGTTTTTTTAGCAACATGTTTAATAGCTCACATCATTTTAATTTGTCCAGGCAGCTAAGACGGACAAGGAATTCAACTGTGTCGCCTGGTGTCCCATGGATCTGCTACTGGCAGCTCCACAGTTTCCTCGGCTGCCTTCCCATCAACGATGATGGGTGAGTCGAGGAAAGTTTAGAGATAATTTGGGATTTATAACATTGCGTGTTATCTGTCGTTCAGATCATTTCAGAATTATATTGCTGCTCATTTCACAGTGCGATACTTATACTCATTATAAAATGCTGGCCAACAATAGATAATAAAGAACAGACTCAAGGAGTTGTGTAAACCACTTCCACAAACATGGGCACTGGCCTCCACGTCTACATTTTTACCTCGTGCCGTTGTTCTTTGTCATGAAGCGTGAACCAACTAGCCAAGCAACTCCCACTGCTTGTGCATAAATCCGTTTTTTTTTTCTAGCCATTCTCCATATCAGTTGTTAGCTGGCTGTCTCCTCATATACTCAACGTTACTATGCCAGAGCAAAGACCGCTTTCTTTTACAGGGAGTTCAATGTGCGTTGCTGGTTTAGGTTACGTCCTTTCTTTTCAGGTGGTGATCATATGTCAAAAGGCACACACTGCGAATGGATACGACTTAAGTCTCTACTAAGATGTAGTTATGGTACGCACCAGAATTTCGGTGCCTTTATTTGTGTGATACATTAATATTCCTAGTACTGTATGACAATTCATCGTTCACACCTGTGAACATGCAGCTTCACCTCCATTCTTCTCTCTTGTATATACTCATATTCGTCCACTGATTTCATTAGCAACTGGGTTTGAATAGATTGGAGTAATACAGCAACCTATGGATCCTAAGCTGTTATTGCGAACTGTTGTTGCTCTACAGGGACACCGAAGGGAAGTAGCAAAGTAGATAATAAATTTCTATGTGATATCTGTAATGTCCAAGTAATTCAATAAAACTTAGTGGTGGGCTAGTCGGGGATTCACGCTTGGAGTGAACGACAGCGTAAAAAAGGACCACCACAGAGGAGAAACGTTCTTTGTGTCGTGTCCTCTTCTGTGATTGTCCTTTTTTGCGCTGTCTTCGTTCGCAGTATATAAGTAATATCTGTATTGTATTGATTTTTGTCAATAAGGTCTTTGTGCATGCTTTCTGTATTTATCTCCATTTCACATGAAATACACTAAATTGCAGGTTCAGTGCTGTCTGTTCTTTCTTTATCATCCCATTTTTCGTGCTGTTTTTAAGCCTTGAATGATAAACGAACTAACCCAGCAATACTTCCTTTGGGACCATTGGACAGACACAGGGGGAGGGGGGATGTAGAGTAAGCTACTCCCACAACCATGGGCATTAATGGCAAAGGAGAGCGGAAATGGCACTTGCGTCTTCAAATCACAGTGCCTTGTCGTGCCAGAGTTCGCACCTCACCTTCCATGTACTTTTGTTCAACTCAACCCCATCAGCTCGGTTTAGCCTTGGTCAACCATGCCCCACATGCTTGCAGCTGTTTAACATATTGCTTCTTATTGACTTCGATCAGCGTGGTATGCTGTCTTGTTCAGCTGTTCATTCATTTATTTATTTGTGTATACTGCGGGCCATAACTTTGGCCCAAGCAGGAGGCGCATACAATTATAAAAGCCATAAAACAATTAGCCGCAACAGCCACAAGTCAATTAAAGGACATAAAATCTAACATTAATCACAGCACCAACACTAGGAGCCGTACAAACATTCTACAACTCCTTCCCAAAATATCTCGAGTCACATAAATCTAAAGGAAGGCGATTGCACCCCGCAACAGTATTGCGGAAAAAACTGAACCCATTGGTTCATGTAAACTTAGGGCCAGGGAATGCTGATGTACCATGTCGGGATCTTCATATATCAATCTAGTTATGTTCAGGAAAACAAAACTTTTTACCGCTGCCTTCTTTCCAGTTTGGCCATCGCAAGTCTGTGTTTTTGTAATATATTGTGGAAGCGGATGATTCAATTACATTAGGACACATTTAACCTCTTTTCTGAGATGATAATATGCTGTCTTCTATGTTTCATCAAGTGCAGCTGCCAGTTGTCAATGAGGAACCAGACGGCTCAGAATTACTTCTGTCATGGGAAGACAGCGGGCCTGAAAGAAGCAGAAGAGACGACCTCTCACAGCTTGCGGCCAGCTCCCCCATTTGCAGTGCCAGTGCTGCAGTACGTGTACTGCAAAGCACAGGCAACAGCAGCGGCAACACAAGCAGAGCCAGTGCTGGCGTCAGCAGCAATGCCACAGCAGGGGCAAGCAGCAGTGCCGGTGCTGGCACAAGCACCAAAAGAAGGGAACCCCAGAATAGCCGCCACAAGCGACAAGGATCTGCTATAGAGAAGCTAGTGGCCATCTATAAGCGAGAAAGGGAGGAAGCAGCATAGACCGACCGCAAGGCACACAAAATGCGCAAGAAAATGGTTCGCCTCCAGAAGGAAGCGAATGCCATAAATGCAAGCATGGTGCAACTGCTTGCAAAGTTTTCAGACAACGAAGAAAATAATGACTCGCTCAATAAAGAGTGATAAAAAGAGATGGAAGTTATTTGATATTATATCATGTGACGAGATGAAAGGTCTTTTACTGCTGAAAGTTTTGTATTGTGTTTTAAACAGTGAATTGTATTGTGTGGGCTGGCTACAGTGGTAGCTTGCAGTATTAGTTATGAACAGAGCACATGCATACACTGCAGGGGTACACAAGTGCAATAATAAAGAAAGTCTGTTGAAAGTACATTGCTGCTGCTCTCGCAGTAGTCCACCACCTTCTCCTCCACTCAGAACCAATGACTGCTGCATGTTCACCAGGAACTGTTTGCTACAAGGCTGATATATTTCTTGCAACGTAACTGGTTTTTTTTTTTTTTGGGGGGGGGGGGGGGCGGGGGGGGGGGGCTAAAAGTGGGGAATTGACATTAAATTGTTCACAGAAGCCGTACTTTGGTTTAACGAGTTGGGATGGGAGTGTAATGAAATTTATCACACTGTAAGTGTTTCAAAGCTGTCATCATTGGGTCACATTTACGTCACATTTTTGTGTTTGTGGATGATGTGCGCAAAAATATGAAGCTTCCACCTGTGACCGACATGATTTCGTTACCTTCATGAGCAAAAGGCAAAAATTTCTTGCAACTATTGCTTAATCTCCGACAAGATGTGAAATATTCACTGTAATATGATTGTAAGTACCAACAGCTTTTTTTGGTCAGAGGTATCCGCTTCCACTGGGGCCAGCATCAGGTGCATGCAACAGCCCAGCGAAAAAATATGGTGATACCCAGGGGCCCTTAGTGGAACGATCTATATAGTGAATGCATTTCACTCACTATACTGCTTTCAGAATAAAGTTGAATGGTGCAAAGGTACAAACACTGGAAGGCACTGAGACAGAAAAAGCGCCATTGCTGTGTCTTCCTGTGTTTGTTCCTTTGTGCCATTCAACTTTATGATGAACCAACTAGCGCCTCAGCAATTACTTCTGCTTTCAGAAGTAGGAATGCAAGAATAAAAGCTTGTACTGCTTGACAAGGTACCAACAAGTTGCTGATTGGCAATGTGGCAAGACGATGGCCAGTTATACACGAAAATCATAAGCTAGCAGCAAATGATAGAATAGCAGCCAATACGCAGACCATGTGAGACAAACACAACAATGAAAAAGGTAGTACAATCGCAATGAAACAGCAACATGAACAGTAGTGCTCAACAAGAATGAATCATATAAAAATGGAAGGCTGATGCTGGGTTTTACTATCGTCTGCGAGCAAAATTGTTTGAAGAAAGATTTCTTTACAGGAAGTAATGAAATCTTCATTAATAATTCATTAGAGATGGTTGCATGTAGGTGAAGGTTTGTTTGTCATACGGAGTACTAGTACTTGGTACGAACCACTTCGTTTTGTAGCTTAACAAGAATCAATAATTTTAATAAATGACTGGTGCAATAAGTGGCTGATGCAGCTTAATATCTCAAAATGCAGGTTTATGCAAGTTTCGCGCAAACGCTCTAACATCACCCACGTGTACTCTTTAAACTCAGTCAATATTTCACAAGTACTTACGTATAGTTACCTCGGTATTCTAATCTCAAGCAATCTAAATTGGTCCGAGCATATAATTAAACTGGTCGCGGAGTGCTCCAAAACACTGGACTTTATTCGAAGAACCTTATCGTTGTCTCACCCGGCCGTCCGTAAACTGGCATATGAAACCTTCGTAGATCCAAACTAGAATACGCATGCGCATTCTGTTGTCCACATCAGACTTATCTCATCAACTCTTTAGAATCTGTGCAGAACCGCGACGCTCGCTTTATATCTTCAAAATACAACTAAAAAATCAGTATCAGCAGTATAAAATCATCGCTGGATCTCCCCTCATTAGTCTTTCGCCGCAAGATATCACGACTATGCCTCTATCACAAGATATTCTATCATTTCACGCATCTAGGCCAACCTTTTCTTCATCCACCAGCACGTTCATCTGGACTCTTATTTCAATAGCTTAAGTATACAGCGCCTGCATGGATCAACATCTGCTTTTAATAAGTCATTTCTACCAATCGCAATACAAGAATGGAATGAATGGCCAGATTCTACTGTCATGGAAAGTGGCCCTGTCAAATTCAAAGACCGGTTACTGTCTGTCTTTGAACATTAAATTTGTCTATATTTATTTTCTCGCCCATAGTTTGATGTGCTTGAGCAACTCGTTTGTAAATCCTCCTTCTCTAATCGATTTTTTTTTGTAACTGTTTTAATTGCGTTCTCATTTGATGTTACTGATTGTATTCGTTGTCCTAATTGCCCTCATTATATATATATATATATATATATATATATATATATATATATATATATATATATATATATATATTACTAGATTTGTTCTTTTTTCTCAACCTCTGAATTTGTTCTTGTACTGTCCTACGTACGTCGCCCCACCCCCCTTATGTAATACCCCATGAAGGGTCCCTAAGGGATCAATAAATGATGATGATGATGATGATTAGCAATATAATGCAAGAATATTTTCTGAACGCCTGGCCACGACGACGGCTTTTCGAAGGAGGCGTAACGCAAGACACTCGTGTACTGCATTATGACTAAAAAACCGCAACAGACGCAGGACAGAGAGAGAAGACAACACAGGGCGGTACTGTGCAATGTCAGTGCATGTTAATGAACCCCAGGTGGTCCAAAATTCATAAGCCCTTCACTACAGCATCACTCATAGCCCAAGTTGTTTTGGAACGTTAAACTCTATAAACCAAACCTATTTTATGAAGCGCATGTAGGTTACGAAAATTACACTACTTTTAACCCTCATTACCTTCACCCCAGTTGGGAGTATGCATTATGTGTATGCAATGGTAGCCATTTCTGGTGAGCCGAACCCAAAGCCTGCTCCTTCAATAATGTATGTCTAGCTCTGTTCAGGGCTGTTCCCTCTTGGTAGAGGTGTCCGTCTTAGCTGCTCTTGAGTTTCCCACGGATTGGGTTCTAGCTCAAGGCAAGGTGCTTGGCCAGGGCGTTCCCTATGGCCCCACCTGACGTCCCTTACCAGTTGCTTGGGCACACCGACTGAGGCCGCCTTTCATCAGCGCTCTGCACCCCAGCAAACTAGCTTGAATCACAGTGGTCACTGAGCTGCTCACAAATGTTGTACAGCACATAAGCAGCACGGATCACATAACTGACATTGTGAAGTCACACTCAAGGCCCTTCAGAACCATTCTAAAGTGTGCCTTGACACGTCCAAAGGCATTTTCGATAACACGTCTGGCACTCTGGAGCCGGTAGTTAAAGGTGAGTGAGGGGAACCCAGAGGAACCTGGAAGGAGAACAGCTTCATCAGGTGCGTCAAGGGGAAAGCTTGATAACCAAGAAGAATTGTGCCAACTTCCACACCCTCAATGAGTTTTGTTTCTTGTCGGAACAGCGCACTAGCCACAGCAGCTGGCAGTCGAGACTTCTGAAGCAGTGCCGGGTCATTGTTCCTACCAGGGCTGCCAACATTCGTGCATAGGAACCTGTATGTGTGGTCGACGACAGCAAGAAGAATGACACTGTACCACCACTTATGATTGTATTATTCAGCAGCTTCTTGCTTTGCGGGGCGCACCTCGATATGACAGCCATCCAATGCACCGACACCTTGAGAGAAACCACAGACTGCTGTGAATTTACACATGTGCTCGTAAAGCTCAGCTGGCGTTGGGAAATGCACAAATTGTGCTTCCAACTACTCCACTACCACGCCGCAAAATTCGTGAAATATTAAATTAACGCAGTGACTGCTGTGAATTTACACATGTGCTCGTGAACTCCGCTGGCGTTGGGAAATGCACAAATCGTGCTTCCAACTGCTCCACAACCACGCTGCAAAATTCGTGAAATATTTAATTAACTGACGCAGTGCTCACGCCAAACATGTTGGCAGCAGTCCGCTCTTGTGCTGATGTTGCGAGGCGGTACAAGCCGATCGCCACGCGTTTCTCCAGCGGAATCGCTTTCTCCATGTTTGTATCTTGACGACTCATGCTTCCACAAACAGCCACCATGTACCGGAATGTGCCGCGGTTGATCCGAAAGTTTTCTCGGAGTCCGCTGTGCGGAAGGTGTGGAAGCATGGTCTCGTACTACGGGTCTGGGCACGGGTACGCCGACAGATTTCGCTCACGGACGGACAGGTGCGCCGCCGCCGACAAAAAGAGCTTCGGCTGCCCTCGGTGTCGCTTCCTCGTTTCTTCAAACATGACAATTTCAGCACTCAGAGCCGGCATCTGCACGCGCAGGCGTTGTAGCACTGCCTGATGCGCCACGAACGCAGCCCAAAATTGAGCGCCGCCCTCGTTCGCGACAGGCCTGCTAAGGGCCAACATAGGCTTTACACACAAGACGTCTGAAGCATCTTAACTACACAAGCACAGCACTCACTGTGAAAAAAAAGCCACGAAAATAAACAAAGATAGCTGTGAGCAGTCACGGGGAAAAGAGGCTTAAGAAGCCAAAGTAGAACGAGCAGTCGGCTACGGAGTCGCCTGTGATCATTGTTTAAATCTTCTTTTTAGATTTCGGCTAACGACAGCCAAAAGTACAAAGAAAAAAGTTTTTAAGCAGGCCTTAGCACAAGAAACAACTTTTTTCCTCTTATGTGTTCTTTTCAACACAGACCTGTTTAATAATACGCCTCAGTGGGCGACGTTTTAACTTCAGTGAGGCGAGTATCATATTATCTGTTTTGTCGCCCTAACCGAGATGGCTAAACTGCGTGTAAGCGGCGACCAGCAGTTAACTCTAACCGCGGTTAAGCGGCTTACCTGCAGTTAAGCTTAACCACAGTTAGGGCTGCCAGTGTAAAGAGGGTATTAGGCAGAAAAGATGGCACATAGAGGTATTGTGTTGACTACTCTCGCTTAAATACAGCCACGAAGAAGGACGTCTACCCGCTTCCTCGTATATACGACGCACTTGTCTGTCTGCACCCAGGTTCATACTTTTCTTCTATTGATTTGCGATCAGGCTACTGGCAAATCCCCATGAACAATGCAGGTAACGAAAACACGGCATTCATAACACCAGACTGCCTTTGAATTTAACGTTATGCATTTTGGATTATGTAATGCGCTTGCAACATTCGATTGGTTCATGGATACAATCCTGCGTGGATTAAAGTGGAAAATTTGTTTGTTATTTGAACGACATTGTATTTTGGCAAAACATTTAGTGAGCACAACAGCCGTCTGGATACGGTGCTTGTTTGCTTGGAACGAGCTGGTATTGTTCTGAATTCAAAGAATGGTCATCTTCCGAACCGTGATACAATCGTTCTTTGTCACTTAGATGATAAGTAACGTCTCCAACCAGATCCCAAGAAAATTGAAGCTGTCAAAAGTTTCACGGGGCCCCAAACAGTAAAAGAGCTGCAGAACTTGTTAGGGCTCTGCTCGTACTTTCGACGTTTTATGCCAAGGTTTTCGGACATCGGTTAGCCACTCACAAGTTTGCTGCATAAAGATGCACCATCCAATTGGACCGGCGAATGTGACGCAGCATTCTGAAACCTGAAATTTATTTTGACCTCGGGCCCCATCCTACGCCACTTCTGTTCATCAGCACCAGTTGAAATACACACTGATGCAAGTGGTATCGGCATCGGCGCTATACTTATACAACGCCATGACCTCAATCAACACGTGGTAGCATATGCCAACCTCATGAGGTTGATAACGTTGCAGAAAAAAGCCATGTGATATGTCGAAAATCTTGCGTATAATTATCACACAGGTTTGTACATTTTAGAGCACTCCGTTCTAAAGGTGGATTAATGAATTTAATTGAAATTCCTTTGTCATATGTTTAACGAATGCAAACTATATTCATAAAATTATCTTGAATTATATTCAAGTAGTAATGCTCCTTATAAGTTGACACAACTACCGAATGCCACTTGTGCGAACGAACTATGGTAACCTAATGCTTTCGTATTTAATTTTCAGTATTAATAAACACGCACGGGCCATAAAAATTATTCAGAATAATAGTTCCAAGAAATGTTTTAAAAAGAATACTACATATTACCTCCTTTCTTGTTCTTGCGATTATTCGATTGTTGAAAGATATATTCATTGTTTCTGATATTTCGTTGACTGTGTAAATTTTCTTGCATTTCTTATTTTTATTCACACTTTGTAACTGTGTAGTTCATAATTTTGTCAGTGCAAAACTACGCACTTTCCTCTCATTATTTACACTGTTTTAAAAGTGCATTTTCAGTGTAATAAGTGCATGAAATTCTTGTTCCTTTTGCTGCCTATTCTGAGCTGTGCGACGGTTGCTTGTGCCCCGTAACGGCAGATCACATCTGCTTTTGCCCCTGCACCCGAAACCTCGCTATCTGAATAAAAATATATCTATCTATCAAAGTACGAAAGGAATTACACGGTTACCGAGAAAGAATGTCTCGCCGTTGTTTTCGCTGTACAGCGCTTCCACTTTTATCTGCCCGGGAATGCTTTCACCGTCGCGACCAGCCACCTCTCGCTTTGCTGGCTCGTGATTCTTCGTGGCCCCTGTGGACGTCTCGATGGGCTTTCCGCCTAAAAGAATTTAATTTTACTATGGTGCATAAAAGCGCCCGTAAACACTCGGATGCTTTTTGTCTTTCGAGTTTGCCGCTTCAAAGCACTGATGACGACGCAGAAAACTTGGATGAACACTTGGCTTCAGTTTCACAAGCCTTCCCCCATCTTCGAATTTTCTGAACTGAGCAACGCAGAGACCAAACATTAACCTCATTGTGCCACCAAAGATTCTGTACAGAGCACTCTTTACACTCTTTATGAGAATAATTTCACTTCTGGGGGAGCCCGCATGCTTCTTGTCGTGCCAGAAAGCCTACGCGTCACAGTTCTTGAAATCTTGCACGATGACACCATGTCCGGGCACTTGGAAGAGACCCGAACACTCCACCGCACACACGAACGATATTACTGGCCTAAGATGCGTTCAACTATCCAGTGCCATGTAGCCAGCTGTGTGCAATGCCAGCGCTTTAAGCTGCCGACTTCCAGTCCACCGGAAAAACAGCGACCAGTCAGCCCCGTTTGAGCAAGTTGGCATTGACCTTCTTGGACCTTTCCCAAGGTCCTCCAAAGGAAACAGATGGATTCTTGTGTGCGTAGATTACTTAATCAGTTATTGTGAGACAGCCGCGATACCAGCTGCTACTTCGTCTGCAGTATCTCATTTCCTACTTCGATTAGTCATTCTTCGCCACGGCCCTGCTGCAGTTCTCATTAGCGACCTTGGACGCTAATTCACAGCGTACGTTATCTAAGAACTTCTCTGCCTCAGCGCCTGCAGTTTTCGCGACTCGACGCCATATCACCCCGGAACGAATGGTTTGGTAGAACGCACAAATCGGACGCTCACCACCATGCTGGCTATGTATGTCGCTGCAGATCATAAGGAATGGGATGGCGTCCTCCTGTTGATTACTCATGCTTAGAACACAGCGCAACATGAGACAACTGACTACAGCCCCTTCTACCTGCTCTATGCTTGCCTGCCTCGCTGTGGCCTCGACACCATACCGCAATTTTGTATTCATGATGAACTTTATCTTGCTACCACAATCTGCAGAGCTGAAGAAGCTCCCCAGCTCGCCCGCGCTCGGATTTTATCTACTCAAGAGCGTTCTAAGAACCACTACGACGCCCGATACCAACAAGTTTCTGATGGTCCTGGTGACATGGTGGGGTTGTGGACACCTCTGCGCAAGCGTGGTCTTTGTGAGAAACTGCTGTCACACTACACTAGACCGTCTGTGTGCTAGATGGCATAAGTGACCTGAATTGCGTTATGGCACGCCTCACTGCAAGTGGTCGACGGTCACGCCCGGCTCAGGTGGGGCATGTAGCCCGCTTGAAGCGATTTCGTCCGAAAGGATCTATTTAACTGCCCCGACGGACTTCGGCTGCGAAGAGGAAAATTTCAGGCGTCTTCGTAGACGGAAGAAGCACCTATAACGGTGTGAACTTCTCTACAGTATGACTAACACATTTGCCAATGTAAAAAATGTTGATGTAGTTTGCGCTGCATTAACTGCAACATTAGACCAATACTTTCCTACCCAATTACTGATAACACATCGGAGCTTCTCACTGCATCGCTTTCTTGAATAAGGTGCAAGCATTCTGAGATTGAGAGGAAGAAAAGCACTGTCTAAATGTGGTTTGGTTTGCTTTTTGGTGTTTAACGTACCAAAGCGACTCAGGCTGTTAGCGACGCCATACTGGAGAGCTCCGCATAATTTAGACGTCCTGGGGTTCTTTAACGTGCACTCACACCTCACAGTACACGGGCCTTTAGAATTTTGCCGCCATCGAAATTCGAGCGCCAAGACCGGACGCTAAACGTGTTTTATAATCCCAATCTTCTTTTGTTCACATCGTCATACCTGTATCCATCTCATCGCGGCTTTAGAGCCTTCTGCAGTACCAAGGGCGCTTATGTCATATGTTCCTGCTGCCATTGAGATCACTCTACATGCTCAGTTTGGAATAAACGTGGCTACAGCGTTTGACACCCCACACAAATATCGCTCGCAAACAAGGGTTGCAACCAGGCACATGGGCTTTTGTTCAAGCTTCCCTGCCGGCTTGATACGACGCGCACGTACGCCGCTAGATAGATAAAGAGAGAGGTGAAGTCAGGAATGTTAACCAGAAAGGCTTCCGGTTGGCTACCATGCACTGAGGAAGGGAATGAGGGGATAAAAAGGGAAGATATAGGGAACGGGAAACAGTCACAATCTGTCAATTAAGGCAGTCGTTCGTAGAAAACAAAACAGCGCCTTGTAAGCCTTGATGGCAGTCGGCTGTTGTGGCCCCGGACCGGGGATCTTATCGTCTGTGAAACGGCGAGGATCAAGGCGGTCCAGAGCACCACACAGCTTGCGTGTATCGTTCGCAAAGGCAGGGCACTCACACAGGAGATGACCGGTTGCATCTTCCCAGATGCAGCTTTCACAAGAACGGCTGTCGGCCATCCCGATCCGTACAGCACTGTTGGTTCGCGACGCGCTATGTCACACGGAAGACTGAGACGCAGTCTGGGGTACGCCGCTAGTATTATGCAGAAAATGTGGGCCCCGGAACGGTTTCGCGCCGCAAGTTCTTGCTTTCACACAGAAAACCGCAAACCATGGTTCTTTTTTCAAGCGGGGTCAACCGCCTTCATTGCCTTTAGAGTGGCCTCAGTCATGGTCATTGTGTCTGCCATGTCATAGCGAAAACGTGAACTGTAAACTAAATGCATGCCTGCCATGGGGAGAGATGTGGACATTTTGACAGTGATAAGAAAAGCTTAGGGTATATAAAAAATCATCTTCATAAGCTATTTCCTCTAGAAAAATGCGCTTGTTCAGAACATCTTCGTATGGTATATCTTTATGCAGGTTCCCGCAAAGCGTGGAGACGCTTATTAGGAATATTTTCATCAGTAGAACTTCATTCGGAGTCTATGTGATAAACAAACAATCTCAAGCGGCATGAAAAGAGTGCATTTCTGCCTATTCGAAGCTTTTGTAAGTTGGGCTACTCCGCTCTTCTAGTCTCTTGGAAACATTTGCGGCACGTGAAGTCGCCGCTGATTTGTGGCATGACTATGGTTTCGTCCATTCACTGGCATAACGTTTGCAACAGAGACCTTATGCCTTCCCTCGCCTAACACACCTTGGCTTAGCTCTTTCCTCTCGCAGTGCTCAAGGAGTAATATATCTATTATGTCTAAAAGTAACGTCATTGGTGTCCCAAGAAGTAACCTCGAACACGGGCAATGATCCATCGCGTCGTAAGATATCATACGCTGCTTTAAATGCCATTATTCTAACTTAGTTCGAAACGAGGTAAATGGCAAGAATTGGGACGTTTATAATCAAAATGATGCAAGACAAACTTAGGTTTAGGATACGTAAACTACCACTGGTGTGGGAAGCAGGTCTGCCTAAAGTGAACTTATTTGCTGTTGGTAACCAAGATGTGTTCTGCACGGCTATTCGGTGCGCACTTTCCCTTGCCCCTACTACTGTGTATGTTAGCGCAGGTCTGTCACTGTCTGCAGCATGAGCCGTGGTGCCGCCGTAAGCACTGAGTGGCAGTATAACGGGTGGTGTTACCATCACAGCGCTTATTCTTAAAATAAACGACGCTGCTGTTATAAAACTAGAATCAGCAACAGGCACTCATTCTTCAACTCCTGGCGTTTCTTAAAAGTAACATAAATGCTTGTGTTCATATAAAAATATGGTAGAGGTAACAAAACATCGTTTCGGTAGCAGCTTTGAATTTGCCTCAGAATGCTGGCACTATCCCTGGCATCTGAAGTCAGAGCTTGATAATTTTCTAGCGATCTATCTTGTAACTGAAATCTTAACACTACACTTCTGCATGTTGCTTCCAACTTGATTACTTTGATGTTACACTGTGGCGAAATTCGTTCCGTTAAGATTGTACGGTCTTAGTCCGAGGGCAAATCATCATCGATAAATATGCTTTCATCAAAGCCTGTGTTACAGTGCACTAAAGCATACATTATTACTTTAAAATCAGCCGCACAAAGGGAAGCCTTACAGCAGTATATGCGCAGGGACTTTGATCATCAGCAGCTAAGAATAAAAGTCGTCATTGCCGGCATACCCACAGTCCGACAACATGACTCACAGCCTTAACCCCTCCATACCCCCGTACCGCCCTCCACATGTCCTTTCGCATCACAGTTCTCATCATTTGACCTCCTGCTCTCCTCATGCATACATGAAGACGCAAGCTGCAGCCCCCAGTCACCCCTGAAGGTGCCGAGCCGGCATCGACACATTGGGTTTCCAATAAAATTGCTTCTTTGTAGATGTGTTAGAGTTTATTATAAAGTTGTTTACATTAATACATATCTCTTTAAAGCATGCATGTTTACCTGTAACTACGCAATACAGACTTGATAACACTTTTCTAGAGCGCCAGCGCTATGCACTGCAGTACAAGTAATAGCGAATTCATAGACCAACGGCTGTCTTGAGGGCATTGTTCTTATTGTTTTCTTGCTTGTTTTTCTATGAAGGTTCGTTCAACGCGAACGCTTTTCGATAAAACGAAGTACATTTTCTAAAATTTCGCATTATATTATATCATCCGCACACGTACCGCCTCAGCGCTATATAGAAACCTGCTACCATCCGTTCATCTCGAACTAACGCAATACTGCAGGGTCCACATATAAATTGTATCTACAGAGCACTATTAGAATCGTTCCCATTTCTACTAACTCCACACGACAGGACTCGCGAATCCTTTCAAAGTATATCCAAACAGCTCGAAGTCGTACATGTATATGGCGTACAACTGAAGCACCTGCTGTCGTGAAAGCTCCGCGAAATAGCGCATAGAGGACTCTTTCGATTCATGTTCGTGTGTCCTGCTTTTGGCGTTCTTCCTCGGAAACGACCAGCCGGCGAGCCCAATTTTGGGCAGCAGGTGCTGCAGGTCAGCATCTATGGTCTCCACTTTTCCGATGATATCGTACCTGCAAGAAGAGCGTTTTTCTTTGAATATATTCCAACAGTTTTATTCTGAGGACATGCAGGCCGGACATTGTTGAAATATGGGCAGCAAAAAACTAAACATGCAGATTTTTTCAGCACTGTCCCATCAGAACCCTGTCTACGAAAGACCAATAACGGAACACTGTGTAGCATTATACTGTAAGAAATAAAATTTCTGTAATTTCTCATGCGCAAACCGTGAAAAGAGTGGTTAAAAGATAAAATTATGTGCTTTCTGGTAAGCATGGTTCTTTTCGATTTATATGGGTTAACCTAACAAAACTACTAATGCTAAGAAGAACGTCGCAGTGGAGAGCTCCGGTAATTTTGACCACGGGTTGTTCTTTAACGTACACTTACATAGCACAGTACACGGACCAGTTGCTTTTCGCTTCAATCGAAATTGGACCGCCGCAGATGGGATCAAACGCCGTCTTTAAGGTATTTAGCCGAACTCTATAAGCACTTAGCTGCCACAGCGACTTATGTGGTACCTTTGCTTGCCAAACGAATCATTTTAGAATATGCCGTAAAAAATGATTCTCATAATTTGGGTGCTTTTCTCTTGAAGATTGTCTAAATCTTGCAGTGCACCCCTCGCTTTTGCGAGGCTGACATACTTGAATTCTATTCACAATGCGAATTAAACACTTGGCTCATAACGCGCTCTTTAATAATTGATGTACTACTCATGTCTTCACCCTACAGGCAGGCAAAATAGTGAAGCATAAAGTACAAAAACAGTCACGATGCCTTTGACAACGCCAGCGTTTATCTCGCAGCACGTTTTGTTGGCTAACGCAACCAACATAACCGCATACACAGAGGGATGGTGAAAAGAAGAACGCGCGCTGTGCGACGTCAGTAGACGTGAACAAGTGGTCTATGTTAGCCCTGAGCCCTTCACTTTGCGCTATTTCATTGTCCACTACAGATTCTGTGCGCTAAGCACATCTGTCATACCATACCATACCATGCAGGTGGGCTATGCGTTCTATATACCAGCTGCTCAGAATGAATTAAGTTTACGTATTACTTAAAATTCATCTCTGATTTCTGTACAATTGGGGGAGCATGAGGCAAAAATTAACAGTAAATTAACTTTACGTTCTAAATTCCATTAAGATGGAGACGTTTCAGGAAATAAATATAAAAAGGTGCACCTAACACATGATCTTACTTTGCCGTGACAGATCAACTACAATATAATAATGGAAACCACATTATTGTGTATCTACGTTCGGAGATATTTTTATGCACCTAATATGTTCCCCCGAATGAATTCAGAATCACAAGGTAGAGTTCCTCTTATGTATCTAGAACCGAACGCCAGCGTATCAGCTATGAAAAAAACCGTGTCACTTCTTGAACACCGCACAAAGCTATCTCGACACGACTTACTTCACAAGAGCTATCACATTCCCCTTTTAATCATGCATTCATCTTTTGCCATTTTACACCAGACCATTCATTGTACATAATCGCAAAGCTTATAGTGACACTTGTGCCAGCATCTCTTTCATTCAAACTTTAACCCATACGCTGACTGGAACCAGTTTTCATATGATATCCTGACAGATCCTGATGATTTTCACAATCCACTATGTCACTTTTTTCTGCAGTAACCTGGATTAGCTTACATATTTTTGCTAGCATTGTTTGGTTTCGTGCTTTTTGTGATTTTGTGCTAAAACCGCCGTCCCCAAGACGCCTGGTCGGTTTTAGGCATTGTTCGTCACAATGCACCATCCCACCTCGCTGCAGTACCCTGTTTCATATTTCTATCCCACTTCGATTTTGTATTTTCTTCTGTTTCATTTCTTTATTCATATTTGTTCGCGAGTTTTGAATCTGCCCTGCATTTCAATTTGTATATCGATTTGTTTGATGGTTTTTGAGGTTTGGTGTTTTTTCTTCCACTTCTCTCTGTGGTGGATTTATGCGATTTAGAGTAATTAAGACGAAATGATAGTTTTTCACCTCACGTGTGATAATGGTGGAGCCGTAGAGCAACTCATTAATATCTGCACCTGCGCCAGTACTGCTATAATAAGACGTAGAGTTTCCCGGCACCAACGGGATAACACTGCATTATCACACCTTTACCGGAACTCCTCAATTCATTTCAACATAAGAAAGCTCCACGACTAGCAGCAACTATGAATGTTCGAAATCACACTGTAATGGAAATAAAAGCAGGAGCGTAAGGTAGCCAATAAATACTGCCCGGTATTGAATGAGCAACTGAGTAAGCATTTTATTACAATGGTTCTTATCCGTATTCCGACGAACTGGAGCCTGTTGCCTAACAGAAGAGCTTGAGAGATCGCACTAGGTTTCATATACGTTGCGCCTTGCTAGGCGTGGCTAGAACACGAGACGAATAATTGATTCGAGAGGTGTGCTTCAAAAACTCGGGCCTTACCTGTTCGTGTCAGGCGAATGTCTAAGTAATCAGCTAGCAGTCATAAAAATGATAAAGTGCATTGAAGAACTGTACCACTTATGACCTACGTTTCTCACCCTGCCGCATAGCATCCGTAGTTTAAAGAATGTTATATGAAGAAAACTATTTGACTTGTTGGTACGTAGTGAGGGAACCTACAAAAATTTTTATTCACCATTCAGAATCCATCTATTGGTATTTGGGCTGTGCTTACAGGGGTATATAGAGGACAATATCTATGTAACAAAGACCGTTCCATCTTTTGAACACTTCTGGAGGATGAGCTCAAAATTAGGAGGTACAAAAAAAGACAAGAATGTCTTGTTTCCTTTCTTTGTGAAATAATAACCTTGTGAAACTTTTTCGTATCTTTTTCATAAAATTCCTCACATAATGTTAGTGAAAACTGTTCGGCTAGGGCGAGTAACTATCTTTATATGATGCTTATTCCGTTCGCCTTTGTGATTTCATGTTTGCTAGGAGCTCATGATGACAGTGTTGTAATTTTTAACAACTGTGATTTAAACTTCACGTGGATGCAATTGTGTACTTTGTACCCAAAGCATCTGGGTTCGTGCAGCGTAAACTCACGATGTGACACAGCACTTGGTGCCGTTGTCCTGCCTTGAACATCTGCTCCTATAGTATTTTGCCTCAACGTCTTTATTTAGCGAGAGTATGTGCATGCGAGCCGTTTCAAATCACCTGATTTTCATAGGAACGCTATACTAGAGCAACTAAATCATTTCACATCACGGAAGAAGCGTCATACGCGTACGTTTCACCATCATTGAGAGAATCATCGGAATTTTATGTACGGTTGGCGCTGCCAAAAAAGGCCTTTTTTATCTTCCCTATGCTTGAAAACACCGCATATCGTAAGCATTGAAATAAAAAGTTAATTTCGATGCAATTTTCGGCCCTGCCCGCTTTTCTAAAATAGTAGCAGTTCATGTTACCAGATTCCTGTCCAGAAACTCCACACGCCAAAAATATGTGCTTATTAAAAACAAATTTGTATTGCTAAGCTTACAGGCTTAGCGCATAATTCAGCGAAAGCTGGATGGAATTGGCGGCGTTGCCGGCACGTAAGGTCTTTCTGGCGCATTCTTCTAACGTGCACGGTAACACTGTCACGAGCATATTTAGAGACATTTATGCACGCGACGCGATAACCTGACACAGAGTGTCTACTTGGCTTTGCTTTTCTATTTGATGCATGTTTGCCTCCTTGTCTTCGATTCTCTTCTCGAGCATGTATAGCTACTTTCCCATGGCCTGTTTGCTTCTAGCACGTTTAGGTGCTTGGTTTAGCCTCTTTGTTTCGAGCACGCTTGGCCATCGGGCTTCGCCGCTTTATGAGCCAGCACAATCGTTAACTTTGCGGTCTTGCACGTTCAGCTGGGATAGCAGCACTCTTTCGACATTCCCATGCGAATAGAGAATATCCATTTCTGCCGGCCTAGCGTTTCTACCAGCTTCTCATGGCGCACTTTCACGGAAATCCTCTTCGCACCTCGTCTACTCGCTACAGAACTCTCCAGCTGAATCTTTTGAGGTAGTGAAATTGCGCATTTAGTGTCTCATATGTCGGTGGACACCTTAACCAAAGGCACAGCTGGCTTGCGAAGAGGACAAGGAGAGAATGAAAGACGCAGAACAACGCCGCGAAGAGAGGAAGGAGGGGGTAAGCAAGAAAGTTGAAGTATACGAAAATAGAAACAGGAGTCGCGGTTTGCCGAGCCCAACCGCCGCGGTGGTGGTGGGGAAACTTTTATTCAGTGGAATAGATTTCGAAGCCACAGAGTGGCCCCGCTACATAGTCGACTTCCCTAGTCCGGGACACCGCATCACAAGGCCCCGTCTTGCACCCGTTTCCCCGGAGCCCTTTGGAACTCAGGCGAGGTGCAGTTGAGGACGGCAGCCCCAATGCCTCTCGGGAAGGGATAGGGGAAGGGGGAGGTGGGGATTTTGAGTACATTCCCACACAATGTGGAAGATATCACACGTCCCTCCACAGTGCGGGTATCGCCCATGGGTGTTAGGATCGTAATGTTTCATGATTGCTGGACAGTAGAGTACCTTACTGCAGGCACCTTAAAATTCGCTCCTCCGTCTTACTCAGCCCCTTTGCAGGGGCTGGGAAAAGGCGGCGGTTGTCGTTATAATGTGTTATGATTTCCCTGAACCGCAGCAGCGCTTGTTTGTCTCCGAACCAGAAGAGCGGGCAGGAGGAGCCCGGTGAATAATCGCTCGGGCAGCCGCGTCAGCAGCCTCATTACCTCGTGAGCCCTGGTGGACAGGAGCCCAAATGATTCTTTTCGGTGTTCGGTCAGTGGCAGTTTGTCTTAGAATACAAGCGGCTAAGGGGGAGATCTCCTCTGCCAAGTAATGATCGCATGCTCTTAGGGAGTCCGTAATGAGGATTCTCTAATTGGTGTGGGCGGCAGCAAGCGCTATCGCTACTTCCTCGGCTCGCATTGAATTATGGGCTCGGAAGGAGAGTCCATCAACGTGCCTATCCTGGTGAACGACAGCGGCCGTGTAAGATCCCGTGGGCGATGGCCGTCCTACGTCTACATAGTATACACCGGGTCGGGAGCCGTGTTGTCTCTCAAGGGCCCGGGTCCGCGCTTGTCGTCTAGCTGTTTTGGTGCATGTTTTCGTGCAGAATATGGCGCCACAGTTCTGGGATACGCTCCGCTTCCTCTGGAGTGCAATCATGTTGGATGTGCAAGCGGTTCAGCAGGCGGCGCCCGGCGGCCGTCCGCATGAGCCGCGTGTATTGATTGGTTCACGAGGTGGGCCTCCCGCAGCTCCTGGTAGAATTTTAGCACCACCACTGCCTTGAGATCTGCGTTAGAGGTAGCCACCGGGAGATCCAGGGCTCGATTAGTTGCCTTGCGGATGATGGCGTCCATTCGCGCGTCGTCTTGCTTAGTAGTGCGAAGGTATTGCACGACATATACGCTAGTCACGAAGGCATAAACGAGCCGAAGTGCGAACCTGACCCGAAGACCACCCTGCTTGTTGGAAACGCGGTGGATCATGCGCCCTACCTGTTATTCTACTGTCTTGGGTTTCGCAATATTGGAGTCCGGTCTGAGTCTGTAGTGAATGAACACGCCCAGGTTACCGAGCTCCTCACCTCTCTAATAGGACCACCTGACAGAGAGATGTGTATTGCTGTCCTATCCTTTGGGTTCGCTCTGACGTGCAGAAGCTGATTTTGCTGGAGCACATTGGAGCTCACAATCAATAGTATACGCATCGAATATGGAAACGGCCTGCTGAAGGTGGTCCTCCATGTCCCCAAGGCTCCCCTCGGTGGTCCTTATTGTAAAGTCGTCTGCATATAACACGTGTTGAAAGCCTTCCACCCGGGCCAGTTGGCTTCGGATGGGCGTCATAGGTATGTTGTACAGGAGCGGTGATAACACCCCTCCCTTAGGGGTACTCAATGTTTCCATCATGTAAGGGCTATATCCCTCGTCTTCAATTCGAAGAGAGGCCTGGCGATTAGTCAGGAAATCTCTTACATACCAACAGGCCCTAGCGCCACAATCGGTAGAACTCAAGTTGGCCAAGATGCTACCGTGTTTAACATTGTTGAAAGCACACATATCAAGCGCGGGGATGGCTTTGTCATTGTGTTGCATAATTGTGGGTGGTATTACATCCCTGTGCAGCTGTACGAGTACGTCTTGTGCAGACATGTGGGGCGAAACCCGAACATGGTGACTGCAAAGAGGTCCTTGATGTACAGGTATGGAGAGAGGCGATCCCGTACCATCGCCTCCATAAGCTTGCCCGCACACGAGGTCAGGGATATGAGCCTCAGGTTGTCCGTATTCACGACCTTACTTGTTTTGGTGATCAACGTCACCAGGGACGTTTTTCATTCGGGAGGGAGTGGATACCACGCCCCAGATCTGGTTCATGTATTTTAATAAATGGAGATAGGCTGAGTCCGGTGGGTTCGCCAACAGGTTCACTGTTATGCAGTCCCGTCCCGGAGCCGTACTCCGGCGTATTTTTGCTAAGGCCGCCTTCAGGTCATGCGACACAATAGGGGCGTCTAAATCTTGATTTGGCTTGCCGGAGTACGCATACTCAGGCCTAGCCGGGTCCTCCGTACGACAGAGATATCTGTCGCACAGAGTGTCCGCAAGTTGCGCCGTCGTACCTTCGTACCAATGCAGAGCCCGCCGGAGTTGCTTTTGCGTCTCCCCTCTCGTTTGGGGGGAGTCGATGAGATTGCGAAAGAGGCGCCATGTCCCCTTCAAGCTAATCTGATGAGCTGTGGCGTCGCTGGGTGCTATCCACTTTGAATCAGAGAGCATGCTGCAGAACTACCCGCCTCGGTGGCCCAGTAGCTAGGGATCTCGACTACTGCTCTGGAGTAACCGGGTTCGAATTCGACCACGGCGGCAGCGTTTCGATGGAAACGAAACGCAAAGGCGCCCGTGTTCTCTGCGATGTCATTGCACGCAAAAAAAATACCCAGGTGGTCGAGATTATTTCGGAGCTCTCCGCTACGGCACCTTTTTCTTTCTTTCTTCTCTTAGCCCCTCCTTTATCCCTCCCTTACGACGTGGCTGTGGTGTACGCCGAGATATGAGACAGATACTGCGGCATTTCCTTTCCCCAAAAACCAATTTTTTTGCCGAGCCTCCGGCGAAGCCCTCCGCCACGGCACCTGTCTCTCGCCGCGGTGGATCAGTGGTTAGCCTTTGACTACTGAGCCGAAGTTTCCAGATTCGAACCCGGACGTAGCGGCCAGCGTGTGATGAATGCGAAACGCAAATTCACCCGTGTGCTGTGTGAAGTTAGGGCGCGTTGAAGATCCCCAGGTGGACGAATTTATTCTGAAGCCCTCCACTATGGCCCCTCTTTCTCTCTTCTTTCACTCGCACCTTCTTTCACTTACGGCGCGCTTCGGGTGTCCACTGAGATCTGAGACAATTATTGCAGCATTTTCTTTCCTCAAAAACCACTTTCTCAATTTTACCCCTTCTTCTATTTCTTCTTTCACTCTGCGTATTTTGAAAGCTTGTTGGCTGGCTCGAACTGACGTTGTCAGCACAGCAATCGCGTGTTGTTCACCATGTATCCGCTTTCGCAACGTTGTTATTATAAGTTGGCTTTTTTTATGGCGTTTAATATCCCAAAGCAACTAAGGCTTTGAAGGATGCCGTGGTGGAGGGCTGCGGAAATTTGCGGGACCTAGGGCTCTTTTGCTGCACTGACATCGATCAGTAAACGGGATCTATCATTTATCCAGCATAGAAATGCGACCACCACGGCCGGCATCCGAGCACGTTACCCACTGAGCCACCGTTGAGGCTCGTTATTAGACGTAATATTAAACTCGTGCGTAGTCAGCAAAGCAAACTTCGGAGATAACAAGGACGGGCACTCGGAATAAACAGTAAACAGTATTTCCTCACACTTTTTTAAGCAACAGCTCCTGCATGTAGCGGTTCTATAGAGGTAAACGCCGAGGCTTTCAAAGCCCACCGCTCTGTTGAGGGCGCCTGCAAATGATGGTGTTTGGTATATTTGCAGCGTAGTACCGTTGGGCTCCACCGGCACAGTGGCTCAGTGATTTCGGGGCTTGGCTACTGAGCTGGAGTACGTGGGTTCGGACCTTAAAGCGGCGGCGGCGTTTTCATGAAGGTGAACAGCGCCCTTGTCCTTTTACTTTTTTCACGCGGCAGGGCAGAGCGAACGGTATAAGTGAGCCGCCGGTGAGTTTGAAGAAAAGGAACGGCGCAGTAATTTTCTCAATTATCAGTGAACAGCCCAAGCCGAGTGGCGTTACGCCTTGCCAGTAACGCTTCGTAACGTGTTACAGCTGCCGTTGTACCCCCTAAATGGCTTATGCGAAGGCAATATAGCTTTCCCTGTAAAATTAAAAAGTTAATGTCCCCGCATTTACCGGCTCCGGTCCTGAAAATTAGCACAAGTTTATGCTTCTAGATTCTCAGCCTTTGAATCCACACAATAAAGGCAGGTGGCTCTGCAAATGAACGGGCTGCTTCTCATTTGTTAGAAGCGGCAAATTCCAATTTGTTAGGAGGGCTCACAAGCGACGAACTTTTGTCGCTACGAATTTGTCACTGTGCCTTCTAAATAATGAGATTGCCTTTCGGATGGCCGGATAAAGTGGTCTACTTCGGCAAATGCTTTCAATTAGCGCCATTGAGGGAATCCAGTCAAGCCTGCTTATAATGGCAGCAGTTATACCGATTTCTTCCTTATTGCGAACGACAGTGGCTCAATACGCATTAAGGAATTGGCAGTTTGTCTTAGTCACAGCGAAAACGAAAAATTTCCCAACCACTCGGGTATAGCGAACGAGAGGTGCCGCATAATCCACCCCGAAGTCTCAAAACCCACGCTTCGCGTAAGCGTAGAGACAGACGATCATCTCTCAGCCTCCGCAACGCTGCCAGGAAAGAAAATGGTCACCAAAATGTAAAAAAGGCATTGTAGCTCTAGAAAACCACCGGCTAAGCGCGCACCGATGGCATATAAGGTCAATCGTTGGATACGCGTCTGCTGGCTTGGAAAAGTATCTAACTAAAAGAAGCGCGCTGGGCGCGAGACAGAGGCAGCATCGGTCGCTAAGTACTGCACAATCGTGGATCGACCAATTGGAGCGATTTGGGAAGTTTGAATGTGTTGGTGGAACAGGCGGTCTTCAGCTGGATATTTTAGATGGTCATGTGTAGTCATTCCAGCTTGTTATTATGCTCATACATATTTCATGCCTTGTTCTGTGAGTAGCACTTCACTGGCTTTTATGTATAAATATGATGTTTTTCTGTACACATATTTTTTCCTTGTTAGCTTTTCCTGGATATAATAACGCATTTAATTGATGGTGATAACGTACTGGTGTATAAAGGTGGTGTTTTCCGAAAAACTCGGTAGTAGGCGCTCTCTCTGTCTCTGTGTCTTCCTGTCTTTGTTCCTTTACCATGCTGTAATGAAGCCATTGTACGCAAAGTACGCGCTTTCTCCTAACGTCAGAAATATTATCAAGCAGGCCTATCTGGCACCAGCCGACGTGAATGCTCCGACTGCGATTAGTTACATGGCGTCCCTAAAGCAAAATCTTGGCAGCAAGCATTTGATGAGAGAGAACATGACAGCGCTCGATTGCTTGGAAAGCCCCCGATACAGCCTGCTTCCACATAACGCCCTTCGGAAGATATATACCTCACTTTTGCAGTACTAAGTAGTTTTACTCTATTATGACAAGCCTGCATACAATGCGCATTGGATGCAATGAACACAATCCGCGTAACCATCGGCTTCCTTAGAAATGTGCTCGACTCTACATGCACTTGCGTACCTGAGCTTGAGAAGAGGATGTATCTTAACATCCCAGTCTCTTTGAGTCTGTTGCAGCTGTATCACGAAGTAAAAGTATTTTATGTCCATCGAGGATATTGACGTTTTTGCTCACCTCATTCAAAACAATGACCTTCCGAGAAAAAGCGCTTCGTAAAACCGGTTACTGCTTGCGTTCAACGATGACACTTCCACAAAATCCTACTAAATCCTCGTGATTCACAGCGAACCTTGCCGCTAAATATTTCATATTGAAGGCGTATGGCAGTGATAAATCACGGCCTGAGCATAAAGTAACCTATTATACAGCAGCATCGAAGGTACATGTATCTCCGATATTTTTCTTTGATACATTTTGTGTACCTTTATTAGGTAGGTATCACTCACCAGAAGGAAATGAAGGTATCTGAGTATCGGTATCCAAAATAAGTTTAAGTGTATTGTGTATTGTGTATTTAAGTGTACATTTTAAGTGCATTGTGTATTTTAATGACACCCGATACTCAAAAAAAACAAGTGTGCCGCTGATTTAGCAGCTGCTGTAAGTAAGACTTTGGACCGGCAGTGCTCTCTAAACCGGTGGGGTACTGAAGGAAAACAAGATATAGGAAGAGACACTGGCAATTTCATTGGTCCTGTCAGGCGCCTGCATTCCTACGATCGTTGACTCAGAGGCGGATAAAATATATACTGCTCTTCTGCACACTCGGCGAAAGAAGGGACAAGGAGACAGGCTCACCATTAGCAAACCTTGAAAGTTTAGAATACTGCACAAAGGTAGATAGGCTGAAGTTTCTATACCTTTTAATTCGTGGCCACTTGAATATCAGCACACCACCATATTTTACAATACACCCTAATGAGACATCAAGACGTCGCCATTCCTTGTACATTCCTGTGCCGAGTTCTTATAATGATTGTTTTAAGTACAGCTTTTTTCGTCGTGCTATTGAAGAATGGGACATGCTGCCTGATTCCGTTGTAATTATTAACTCCCTCGATGCCTTTCTAGAATGCCTGAAATTTTGCCAGGACCGCAGTACACAAATGTAATAGTTCTGCCTCAGCACATGCGTTTTCTTTACTGTTTCATTTTCTTAATGTCTTTTGTGTCGATGTCGTAGTTGTTGAATATACCTTGTTTTGAATATGTATTTATTAGATTTTCCACTCCTGTAATAGCCTGAGAAAGGCTGACAGTATCAATGAATGAATGAATGAATGAATGAATGAATGAATGAATGAATGAATGAATGAATGAATGAATGAATGAATGAATGAATGAATGAATGATAGAAAGAATGCTTCTAAACGACTACTTCAAGTTGCGCTGGTTGGCTACAGAAATGGAAGCCTTTCGCCTTTATACTGCGGAGTTTACAGAGCATTTGTTGTTCACTTTGTAAGCACGATAAAAGTGACGCACACCTCCACGCACGGATCAAATGGGTCATGAGCGCCGGTAGCGTGAAATGCATCAGCTAATGTATTCCTTCCATTTTCAGGAGCAACGCTAGAACAAGCCGTAGTTCTCAAGACCCGCTAGTGGACTGTGAGTTCCTTAACTAATCGCATAGATCCCAGAGTGGGCGTGTCTATGCTTCTCTCTTATCTATCGATAATAATTCGGAGGAAACTTAATCTCCGCCTTAAGCGTAGAACGCGCTAGCGTCAATTGCTCCCTTAAGCGAATTGGGGTCCTCTTTGCATATCACTTCGCAGACACGGACACTTCTTTATTATATTTCATTTGTTTTGTAATATAGCATGCCAGCGCAGGCCAAGTGCAGGAAAACGCCGAAGAGGAGAAAGACTGCTGTGGCCGATGCGCGAGCCCTGCATGCTGAACCACCTTTCGAACTTCTAAGCGTTCTTGTTTGCAGCAATTCACCGCCTGTGCCTTGGCCACTCCCCCGTAGTGGGTATGTGCCATCTTTGTTTGAGGCCAAGCAACCAACTTTTTAACTAACTCGACATTGCACTGGCGCCGCCTTGTGCGGTGCCTTGCCGCCGCCTTCTGGTCTACGCCCAGAACTCCCTAGCCGCCTTACATCTAGTTAATTGAGTGACTGGATCCCCATCTTGTAACTTCGTAGCGAATCCTTGCCGGCGGCAGCCGCAATGCCCGACATATGCAGCCAGACCTCAACCATCCTTCCCGTTGCCATCATCTGTTTCGGTACCTCTCGGCAACGCGACCCCCATCTCTTCCACGGCCACGCCGATGAAGACGCCGACAACTGGCTCTCCACGTATGACCGCGTGAGTCGCTATATTAACTGGGACGACACCGTTAAACTGTCGACTGTCATCTTCAACCTGGCGGATGTTGCCAATCAGTGGTTCTGAAACCAAGAAGCGGTCCTTCCGACTTGGTCGGCGATAAAAGTCTGCCCTTACGGACGCATTCGGCCGGTCTGCCGTTCGCAAGCTTTGCTCCGAACGACGGTACCGGCAATCCTGCGAGACATTCACTCGCTACATCGAGGACGATGTGGGCCTTTGCAACCGCCTCAACCCGTTGATGTACAATGCAGAGAAAACTCACCAGACCATGAAGCGCTTCGATGATGATGCTTTCCAGATGCTACTGGCGAAAATTGCTCAGACCGTTGCCGAGGAGATCGAACTTTGCCTCAGCCATGACGAACTGCGTCGGCAACGCGCTTCCACCTGCAGTCCTTCGAACCCTGGGGAGACCCTCGCTGGTTTGTCGCTTGGTCGCCTCGAACAGCCGTCATTGCTTACTGAACAGAAGGATTTCATTCGTGAAAAGGTTCCCGGGAGACTGTCCCTCTTGCCTTCCATCTCCAAGCGCTCGTTGCGCTCCCGTTCGATTTCCGTCAATCCGCCGAGTCATCCAAGAGCAGATTACTGAGGCGATTGTTCCTACTTCACCTGTCACCCAGGCGAGTGCGCCGCTCACGTACGCAGAAGCCCTGGTACAACCGCGGCCCCCTCCCGTTCCCGCTGCCAACCTTTCTTTGAACTCCTGTTCCTCTCGTTCCCCAGCTTTCGCTGCACTGTCGCCGCCACCTCCTCGACAGGTGCCTCAGCCTCGCTGTCCCGCTGTTGACCCGTGGAGCACATCGGATAACCGCCCTATCTGCTACGGTCCGCCAAAACACGTGGGCCGGCTCTGCTGCCAGCGGCTGTCGATACCTTATATTCGGGAGCCGTCACAACCATATGGCTACGATGCGCCAGTGCCAGCTTTTTCTGACCCTCCTCCGGCGTTTCCCGTTTCGGATCGTGAGTCTTACGCCCCCCACCGGTCACCTTCGCCTTGTAATTGTAGCACACTCTAATAGAAATATTGAAAGTAATGGTTTATTATTTTGATATGTAGCAATTTTTTTCTTTTAAAGTGTTTCCAGCGACCGCATCGAAATGTTATGACTGTAATAGTACACCAAAGGGAAACGCTTTTGACGAAAGTGAAAACGGGAATAGAAAAAGAAATACAAACCTGCCGTCGGGTGATATGCAGATATATTGATTGTTTCAGAGAAATCTTACATTATATGGAAAAATTGCGTTCAAAAATGGTTGCCTGCTAAAAAATGTTTTTGTCCAGAATTGCTCGGTGTGACTTTCTACCTTGATCCGTCGACCCCCGCCAGGTGCTGAGGAAAACAGAGCCGCAGTGCCGGAGGCAAGCACTGCACTTTCGTCGAAATTTACAAGTCCTCTTTTCTTGCCAACGTTCTGCCTGTACTTGTCGAATATATCGTCATTTCCAGGCTCGTTGACACCGGATCTCTTGTGTCGGTTCTAAGCGAAGTCTTCTGTCGCCAGCTTCACAAGGTCACTACTGCCATCTCCAACCCTCCCTTCGCGCCGTAGCTTCCCACCGCATTCGCCTAATTGCTGCGTGCACTCTGCGAGCCACTATAGAGGGCGTTTTCTACGTTATTGGGTTGATTGTTGTTCCGCACTGTACACATGAGGTCAATTTAGGCTGACTTTCGTTCCACGCACAAGGCCGTGATAGACTGTGCCAGTACTGCTACCGCTCATTCACCGCTAAGTCACCCACCCTCTTGCGACGTCCCCGCGCACTCCGTCAAACTGATCGTCACTGCCAACACCAAAATTCCTTCGTTGTCATCCGTCGTTGTGCCTCTATGATCTCCTTCTACCCCTGATGGCACCTTTCGTTTCATTTCGACGTAACCTGCAATGCATCGCAATAGCCTGCTTCTTCCGTCCGCAGTATTGACGATCCTTAGTGGCTCTAGAGCGATTTACGTGCCCAACCTGTTTTCCTGTCTATTTTTTTTACTCCGTGTTGCATGCTTTTTCCACATTGAGGCCTTATATCCCGCCTCTCTTTATCCTCTTCCCCACGACACACATCCGCTTCATGCCGACGCCATTAACCCTACTTCGCCTACCCCTGCCCCTGACTACCTTGCCCGGTGTTCGACCGCCATGGACTGAAAGCTTTCACCTGCCCAACGTAATCAGGTCGTCACCCTGCTTCACTGTTTCCTTGCGTCACTTGACTTCCCAAGCATGACCTTGTGCCGCACGTCTGCCGTCGTCCACCAAGTTGACAACGGTATGAATGCCCCAGTGCGCCAGCGCCAATATCGCATATCGTCTGCAGAGTGCCAAGTGATCAACACCCCATTCCCGACATACTTGATTGTGGTCATGCTCACAGCCCATGGGTCTCCTCTGTGATCCTTGTCAAGAAGAAAGATGGCTTCATCAGCTTTTGCTTCAACTAGCGAAGGCATCTACCCACTTCCCCGTATTGATGACGCTTTAGACTGCCTGCATGAAGCCGAATTCTTCCCATCCTTGGACTTACGATCAGGCTACTGGCTGGTCCCGATGGCGGGAATTTAGAGCGCATAAACTGCCTTCGTCACCCCAGACGGCTCATATGAATTCAACGTCCTGCCGTGTGGGTTACGCAGAGCGCCGGCGACATTCGAGCGAGCGATGGACACTATGTTAAGCGGATTCAAGTGGCTCTCTTGCCTTTTTTACCTTGATTAAATTATCGTGTTCTCTTCAGACTTTCCTACCAATCTCCATCGCCTAGAACGCGTACTTAATTGTCTGTCTGCTGCTGGACTTCAAATAAATTTGAAGTGCTGCTTCGCCGCTAGGAATATTCATATATTTGGCCATGTATTCTCAGAGGCTGGTGTTCTTCCCGATCCCACAAAAGTTCGTGCCATTGCTGATTTCCCCAAAGCATCGAATCTTGGAGAACCGCGAATATTTATTAGTTTATGGTGGTATTTTTGGCGCTTTATTCGAATCTTTGCTTCAATAATGGCCCCGTTAACACTCCTCTTCGCAACCACCAGCGACAATCTCTTGACGTGGACATCAGCTTGCGATGAATCCTTAACCACCCAACGCCGCCTTCTCGCCTCACTCCCGATTCTACGACATTTTGACCCTAGTGCACCAACTTAAATTCACATTGACGCCAGCGGAGTGGGTCTTGGCGCAATGCTCGCCCAGCAGAAACCAGCTATTGGTGAATACTTGGTGGCTTACGCGAGTCGCACCCTGCCAAATGCTTAGTCTAACTATCCGCTGACAGTAAAAGAATGCTTTGCCATCACCTGGGTGATTTTACAATTTCGACCTTACGTGTATGGCCGCCCGTTTGACATCGTCGCGGATCATCACGCGGTCTGTTGGCTATCTTTACTGAAGGATCCGTCTGGACATCCCGCTCGCTGGGCCGTCCGCATGCAGGAATACGACATTCATGTCGTTTACCGCTCCGACAGCAACATTCCATTGCTGACGCCCTTTCCCGTTACCCAATTCTGAGTGACCTGTCTCCTCCATCCCTCACCACTTACGATTACTGGTCCCTTGACATCTCGGACATGCCGTCCGAACAGCGAAAAGGCCCTTGTATTGTCTCCCTTACTGCTTTGCTGTCTCTTTCCCACCTTTCTGTTTCTCGGGCTATCTGACGCCAAGCTCGCTTCTTCGCCGTTCGCAATGATCTGCTCTAGCGCAGTAACTACCTCTCTAAGGGGCGCAAATGGCTTCTGGTTATTCCCGGCAACCTGCGCTCTGACATCTACGCCGGTTTCCACGCTTATCTCTAGTGTGCTCATACCGGTGTGCTGAAAACATATGCACGCTTGTGTCGGCGGTAGTACTTGCGAGGCATGTACCGCTTTGTTCGACAATATGTGCTTTCTTGCCCAGCTTGCGAACGCCGGAAGACACCGCCTCGCCTTCCCACCTCACCCACGCAACCACTCACCTGTCCTGCTCGGCCATTCTACCGCGTTGGGAACGAGCTTAATGGCCCGATTCCACCGACTCGCTTTGGCCATCGTGATATCGTTGCCATCGGCCACCTCGTCCATTATGCGGTAACTGCGCCGTTGGTATCTGCCTCCTCGAGTGGTGTTGCACCATTCAGCCTTTATCCCCTCATCCTTCGACATGGCGCACCCAGAGGACTTCTTAGTGACCGCGGCCGCGTTTTCCTTTAGAAGTCGTCGAGGCAGTACCAAAGGAATGTCAAATTATTAATCGCACTACCTCTGCTTACCATCCCCATAAAAACGGCTTACTTGAGCGTTTCAATCGCAGTCTCAAGACATGCTCACTAAGTATGTTTACCGCCACCATTCTATTTTCGACAAAATCCTTCCTTTTGTTACATAAGCGTACAACACCGCTGTGCAAGCTACCAATGGGTTCTCGCCTTTTTTTCTTCTCCACGGTCGGAATCCTATGTGCACCAGTCTCCCTTATCGCCCTGACGCTTCCTAGTCTATGCCACTTTCTCAGGCTGCTCAGTACGCCAAAAAGTGCCGCCAGCATTCCCGTGAATTGACCACAGAAACACAGCAACGCCAGCAACTCCGCCGCGGTAGCTTCCGTTCGGCGCCTTCCTAGCCTCCCGACTCGCTCGGCTGGCTCTGGGCCCCTTCCTCCACATCCGGCCTCTGCACGAAACTTTTAATCCCGCTATAACAATCCCTACCGCGTCATTGAGCAAACTTCGCCTGTCAACTAACTCGTCGAGCCGCTTGCCACCTCATCGGATCTGCGTCGTCGTGGCCGTCAAATAGTCCACGCCAACCCACTAAAGGCTTACTGCGACCCCCAGGTTGTCTGCTCGTATTCAGTCGACAGGATGGCCCCTTCTTTCCTGTCGGGTGAATCTACTATAGACGGCCATCGCGGGCCCAGTGCAGGCAACCGCCGAAGAGGAGAAATACGGTTGTGGCTACTGCGCGAGACGTGCACGCTGAACCGCCTTTTTGAATTAACTCGACGTCGCGCTGACGCTGCCTTGATCGCTACCTTGCCGCTGGCTTCTGGTCTTCGCCCAGAACTCCCTAGCCCCCTTGCAGCTTGTTTATTTCAATGCTTTTAATTTTTATTTCTCACAAGGCCTCCTCCCTTTAACCAAATAGAACGAGCGTTTAAGAATCCATGTCATGATGGACAGAGACTGCAGCGAAGAAATTGTTCTCTTGTCTCGAAATCTAAGACAACTCAAAATTATGGAGAGCACTGAGGACTGCATACGTGTTTTGAATGCAAAAGCGTTGTCTAACCGTGGCCTGCGTTGCAAGGTTCAATAAAAATTCCTACGTTTCTAATGACCCATCTACACATTAGCATTCAGTAATAAGGGAACGCATACACTGGGTTTACCTTTATTCGTAAGAAGTGACGCGGTTTTGTGGCATAAATCGAAGACGCCGTAGATCAGTTGCCACTTTGAAAGACATCTGGGCCGGAATGCCTTTCTGGAAAATCTCGCAAGGCCTTTAGGCCCCTCTTGATTCCATTTTTCATAAACTTGTCACTCTTAGTCTGAATATTGGTGTTCTGCCACAAACGTTATTTAACTGTCATTGTATTCATACCCAACAGCACTGATAAAAATATTGCAATATGTTGAGCGCTATAGGCCCATTATGCTACCTAATGTAAACTCTAAGATTTTTGCAAAACTCATGGCGAATTGGCAACAATTCGCAATGTCAATTATCATTGGACCTCATCCGACATGCGGTTTGAGGTGCCGTTCCCTTCAGATCGATCAGCACATTGCCCCAACAGTGCTAGAGTTTTCCAACAACTCACAGGGACAACTGCCAATTCTCCAAATTCACCTCGCGAAGGTCTTTGATCTTTCATGAAACAATTTTATGTTGTCAATTTTAGAACGCTTTAATGTCGGTCCAGTTGTCTACGAAGGAACACGCTTTTGCTATATTAATCGCTCTACCCGCTTGACTGTCAATGGTTCTGTTTCAAAACCCGTGTCTAACTTTTAGTCTGTCATTCAGGGGTGTCCATTATTGCCACTTCTCTTCACAATCTAATTAGAGGTATGTATCAGCATTCTGCAGAGTACTCCCATTCGAGGATTCTGTATCATAGAGTGGGTTAAAAGTAATCGCTTATGCAGATGACCTGGTTTTTTTTTTTCTGTGCAGACAAGCCTAGCGATAAAAAGAAGTTTTTCGCTTAACTGAGCAGTTTGGGACAGTTTTGAGTGCCTCGATGGTTCCTATTTATTGGTCCCTATTTTAATGAACGTGGCAGTTTCAGGGCTGCAATCGTATCAGGGCCGCCTGGGCTTCATGCATGTACCTCTCGCGAAGCGGCTGATGTCCAAAGTCGCGCTGGCGGCTTTTTTAATAGCTGCGGGTGCAACTGCGCAGGCCCGGAAGATGCTGCTCCTTTGTAGTTGTCCTCTGTTGTTCTATTGCGCAGTACATATTCGCCTTTCGCTAACTTCGTCGCCATCAAACAACAGGGCGAAGTTTTCGCGCGGCCTCAGACGCGATGCACGGGCTATCTGCACGTGACCACGGAGCAGTAGAGATCACTTGTCTACGTAGCAGTGGTTGTTCTGAGCATGCAGCGGAATCTGCATTGTCACTACGAAAGCTACTACTACGTGGACGCCGCTTCGCGTTCGGTTTCACAACTAGCGCTCTGAAAGTTTTCGTTTCCTTCCTCCGAGCTCAAGTACTTCCACAGGTACTAAGCCCTCATTAGAAACTTAGAAACATGAAAACTAAATATAATAGGCGAATATGAGACAAGTTGATCAAGCTTGAAGGCCTTTCATATTCTGCTGTCATCATAAGAACCAATCTCGCTCAAATGCGTTAATTACACTCTATTTAAACTTAAAATAAAAACCCGCTCCAAAATACTAATTTTAAAATTGTAGGTGAACAGGAAAATCTTTCATTGCACGCGGGTTTTTAACAGGGCTGATCAGCATGTAAACGCTAGTATATTTTTCCCGGGCGGGTAAGGAACGAGTTACCTCATGGTGCAGGGCTGGCATCGAGGCGTGTAGGGTGCCCAGTGAGGGTCCCAGGAAGTCACCGGCTCTTTCAATATGTTCTCTACAAACTCTGCGAACGTGAATGTTCCGTTTGGCCCGCTGCCTACGAATCCTCTTTTGTACATCCTCTTGGCTCCCCAGACGTACGGACGGGTAGTTCTCACTTTATTCAAATACGCCGAGACTAGTCTTTCGAACGGATGCCGTACTATGATCACCTTAGTGAAGCTGGACCCAAGCTTGTCTCTCCAGTAGGCCCCGGGAAGGACGGCGCGATGTTTCCTCCGGAATACCGAGAAAATGTCGTCCGCGGTGTCACTCGAACTCAGGGTCTTGTCAGCTTTCAAGACGAGTGCCTTGAGACTGGACGTGGCTGCCTTCGGCACCGAACAAAACGCGAAGTGATGCGACATCACCACGTAGAGGGCACACGTCGTCCACGAGCACTTAGGTTCCTGGGTGACCCCTTGGCTGCCTCCAGTGTGACGTGAACGAAGCGTTCCACCGTATTTTTTGCAGCCTGAGTCCATTCTGGCCAGTCTTGACGCCAGATCGTCCACAATGTTTTCGGGACGGGCCGCCACACTGTGGGTGAAGCGGTCGCTCGAAGCGCTGCAGTTGCACGGCGAAAGCTGCAGCATGTATAAAAACATATTTTTGTGTGGGAATCAAAATACCTTGGTTCCATAAATTATAGCAGATGTGGTATTCCCAAGGCATACCAGCATATAATATCCCATCCCTTCTTAGTTCATGACACGGAGAGAGTTTTACAGACCAAAGAAATGATTCCAGAAGTTTTTCGAATCCCTGAAGCCTGCTCATTAAGAAATGCATTTTTTCGGCACCTTGCGCGACATTTAACTCCTTTTGGCGAACACTGTGCACAGAGTACTGAAATTCTATTCGCGCTTATCTCGTCTTAAGAGCTGAGACGGGCCCCCAAATTGTCGCACAAGCCTCGGAGTGGTCGCGTTCAAGTCTGCGGTCTATATAGAACCGAGTTATCAGTCGTAACTTGCATCAAGCATCGGTAAGGAGTCGAACTGTACACCAGCAAATACATGGGCGTCTATGGGAGCCACTCTGCGTTGCCAGTCGGGGTCCTTTTTGGTGGCATGTTCGGGCCCGGAGGCGCGCATGGCGCCATTGCCGGTATAATGCTATCACGCTGTCCACACGTAATTTAAATAAGTGTTGATTGCCTTTCTGCTAGAAGTTAACATGAACGAATGGACGAAAAGGGACAGTTTTCACTGTCCTCGGAAACGTAATTTCGAGCACAAGGTTGTTCCACGGCAGCTTCAAGTGTGCTGCAAATACGCTGACGCGGACTACAAATTTGTTAGAGTTGAAGTATACTACGCACGAGTTAATTCGTATTTACGAAAGTACACTTAAAATGCATTGCCAGCAAGTCATTTCCCAAGACGCGATTTCGAGCATAAAATGTTCAACGGCAGCTTGAAGTGTGCTCCAAATGCGTTTACGCGGAGAGCTCATTCGTCAGAATTGAAGTGTACTTTGGACGAATTAATGTCGTATTTGCGAAAGTACACTTTCACTACATTGCCAACATGCAAGGACCACTTCGCAAAACGCGATTTTGAGCGCTAGAATATTCTACGGCAGCTAAAAGTGTGCTTCAAATATGTTTAAAAGGACTGCTCGTTTGTTAAAACTGAAGTATACTTGAGACGAATTAATTTAATATTTACAAAAGTACGCTTTTAATACATTGACAAGATGCTAAAACCGCATAGATATTTTTTACACGTTTTTCAACTGTGCTCGAAACACGCTTTAAGTGACATATACATAGGATGCATTAACTTAATATTTCTAAAGTACACTTTTAATATTTTGACAAGATGCTAAAACCGCATTCATATTTTTTCACATGTTTGAAACGTGCTCGAAATATGATTTAAGTGACGTGTACTTCGAAAGCATTAATTTCTTATTTACCAAAGTACACTTATAAAATACTGACAGGATGCTAAAATCGCATTCATATATTTAAGGTATTTTAAATGTGCTCGAAGCATGTCTTAAGTGTCGTTTTTTTGGAAAATTTTAAGAATATATTTCGAATACCAAGCATAAAATTTCAGGAACCTATTTCCGGCATATTTTTAGTGCATTCATGAATACAAAATATGTTTAAAATTCATTATAAATATCCTGAAGTATATTGTGAAAGTATATGTTTTGGCTAAGGGACAGGTCTGTGCTTTCCGGCAATTACACTATAAATGTGCTTAAATGAAATACCGCCCACTGGCCCAGTGGCATACACATTTACGCACCTGCGGGTAGAAGCGAGAGTGGGTGAGAATACCGATGTAAGGGAACACACCAGCAGCCACGACCAAAGAGAGACCGAGGGCTTTTGTGGACGCTTTTGCCATTGCCGGAACACGAGTTCGTCGGAAAAGGCTGCGGCCCCAGCAAGCCCAGGACATGTCAGCGAAGACCGCAGCCGCCGTGTTTCTTGCCCAGTTCTGTGTGTTAGATGAAATACGCGCGCTTCGTGCTTCTTTCCTAAGTCGTCGCTTTTGTCCCCGCTTCGCTCGCTCAAGCAGCCACCTGGATACGACACGCAGCATTCCGAATGAAAAGAGGTCTTTTTTACTCACTTGGAGGAAATTTTTCTAAAATTTTTAAGAGCGTTGGACAATAAAATTATCCACGTATAAAAATCTTAACTAAAGAAATTTTACAGGACAATGTCCATATATGAACAAAGCACCGCGTAGCATTTTAAGATCTACGTGTAAAAAATGTGCCAAAGTGAGTGGCTTCTTAAGGCAACAACTAACTCCAGCTGGAGAACAAAGCGCAAGTAAAAATAAACGGAGGCAAAGATAAAGCGCGTCCGAAAAAAAGTTTTGGCTGATAGCTAGCGATGCAAGGTTGTGCGTTTTTGGCAGTGAATAGCCATCCCAATATTCGCTTAACTAGCTCGCAGATTTTTCTCCGACAGAAGGACCCCCCTTACTGCTTTCAGCAAAATCAATCATTTTAAACTAGACAGGAGGGTCTTCCTTCCTCCAGACAAAACATTTGATAAGGAGCAGGAGGCCACCTGGAGGCGACTCTAGAAGCGATCCATAATGTCTCCTTAATTGCTATCAAAAATCTATCCCGGTGATTACGGCCCGGAATGTACACTATGTGGCGAAAAAGCCACTTACGATCGCGTATTGTAGGACTATATAGAGGAACCGCTACCGGAATCTCTAATACAAGTTCCTACTCTCGAGAAATCAGAGGCAGTGATGGTGAGCTAACACCTGGGTGTCCAAACCCGGGCCATTGAATGGCCTGCTCAGGTCGCTGTCAGTCGTGAACTGATGGCCACCTTGTACGGAGCATCTGCATTTTGCGTTCTGCCGGAATAAATGCTTTGCAATCCAATCTCTGGCTGCGATACTAGTAGTTTGTATAGTTTATTTCTTGATAGTTCATTATATCCGTTCATAATGATAAACAGTCGGTCTATTATTAAGCTCCCCGAATCACTTGAGCTTGTATCGCTCTATCAAAACATTGCGTTAGACGAGTTAGCGACGATTCATACTGCTAACAGAAAGAAAAAAAATACGAACTAAAGGAAAGAAATACACACGAGAAGCGCAGAATATTTTCGGCCCATTTGCCAATGCTCTTCAGTATAAGTATTTAACACCTTAGCTGCCCACCTGTTATTGTCGAATTTCCACAGGCATTCATGTTATATATTTTTTGCTCTGATCTTCCCGTGCTTCGAACAATGCTCAGCCTATATCGCGCTCTTCTGCCTCGTTTGTTGCTTTGCCGTGGGCACCTAGTGCTACTCTGTAAGCCATGCGACGGTTCACCTGCGCCACCGTTCGCCATAGCTGCGCACAGATGTAAAGTCCTCTGATAGCGCAAGTGCCACGCAGAACATGATCGTAAAGTGAGGGAGTTAGCTGTGTGAGAACCATATGCTTCCCAATGCATCGAGACTGCCAGTACTGAGGCCGTCGTTAGGCTAAAAGCTAATCCCCAAATAAAGATAGACAGGGCATCTAACAACATGCATATAGAGAAAACCAACAGTGACATGTGTGCGTGTGCGTGCGTGCGCGTGTGTGCGCAGGTGTGCGTGTGTGTGTGCGTGTCTGTGCGTGACAAAAAGTGCAGAGCCTGACCTTCTTCTTTCCTTTGATGCAGCAAGGAAGAGAGTGGGTCTGAGCAGCTTAGTATCTTGTACATCCTCAAAAGAGGATTTGCTGTGTATTGCCCCGCCGCGGTGGCTCAGTGGTTAGGGCGCTCGACTACTGATCCGGAGTTCCCGGGTTCGAACCCGACCGCGGCGGCTGCGTTTTTATGGAGGAAAAACGCTAAGGCGCCCGTGTGCTGTGCGATGTCAGTGCACGTTAAAGATCCCCAGGTGGTCGAAATTATTCCGGAGCCCTCCCCTACGGCACCTCTTCTTCCTTTCTTCTTTCACTCCCTCCTTTATCCCTTCCCTTACGGCGCGGTTCAGGTGTCCAATGATATATGAGACAGATATTGCGCCATTTCCTTTCCCTCAAAAACCAATTAAAAAAAAGTGTAGTACTGAGCCCCTTCATCTAGGGGCCACAATTTAGGAGTGTAGTAATTGCAGGAAGAGTAGCCAAATGCCCCTCTCCAAGAAACCAGGATCTACTTCTTCGGTTTTGCTCACGATTATGTTTTAACGACTTTAAATATTCTGGCTAAATTATCGCAGCCGCTTTGTCTACTCTGTAACCTGTTCTTCATGAAGCCCATACTATAAACGCCTTTTTAAATAGGAATAATTTATTCCAAACTTTAGAGTGGTCATTCTATAATAAACATTTAGTACCGCTCATCGTAGGACCTCTTGCATGAATAATAATAAATATGATAGAACGAGGCGTAGTGTAGAAGTCCTGCTTTCACGTTACGATCCTTCCGTTCCTCTCAATGTGCGATATCATGAATAATCTTAAGCTTGGTTTTATTTTATATCTGGTCGAGCGTCACTTCTTTTATCTTATTCTCTACTGTAGACTTTTCGTGATATTCGCTGATTTTCAGTCAAAACATAAAAGCAAATTGAAGCTTAGCATTTTTCCCTAATAATTATAGAAGGATTATCTTTGAAAAAAGTGGACATGGGATGTAATAGACGCGGTAGAAAATGGTTACACAAAGTTTTATTTATTTATTTCTGAAGTTAAGCCCTCTGGATTTATTTGCAGAGCACTCACATCGCTCAGCACACAAATGTGTTAGCATTCGCCTCTGCGGAATGCGGCCACGAATGGGGACTCGATACCGCAACCAGGAGCTGAGGAGCGAGACGCCAAAGCCAGTACTGCCTCCAGGGTGCATAGCTGCAAAATTCAGTCAATCTTTTCCAAGCACGGCTTCGAGAATTCAAGCGAGCGATATTCCCTACGCGAGCAGTTTAGAGCGACCGTCGTTTTCTACCCAAGGCAGCGCTCCGAATTCAGTATCTCGAGCTTAAAGTGAGGCGTAATAACCTGACATGCACAGGTGTGCTTTAGTTCCCCGGTGCATTCACTGGTGCATGAATGGAAAATTTCACGTCAGGACGAAATTATGACAACAGAAAAATATGGCATTGATGTTTTCTCGGCATGGAGTGTTTAGGTTTTATATCACTCGCATTGAAAGAGTTTGGCATTTACTAGCGATAAACTGCTCCACTTTTTCAGCTTCGGTGAGGATTTTATTTTATCTAGCGGCTGCGATTCGTGCAGGTTAAAAAATGAAAGACGAAGATGTATGCGACATCGCATGAAATCCAGAAAACTTGGAGTGATATTACTGTTTCAATTTGGCAGCCATTATATTCGCGCATAAATGGAAGACCTAAAACTACAAATATTCTCGCCTCATGACAAGTGTCTGAACTCTGAAACTCAAAACTATAAAAGTGTACTTGATGGTTCAGGAATCGGTCGTCAGAAATAAGCCTCGAAAGAGCCGTATATGACCTCAAATCACAAAAGCGAACAATTTCGCGGCTGTGCGCATGCCATTCCCACACCGATCGCCCTTTGTTCCTGCCTTTTATTGCGATATCATTAGAAGAGCCCTGTCCGGCAGCTTCTGCGGTGTCTGTGTACTCTCCACCTGTTAGGTGTTATTCAGGCCTATTTACCTCTCTGTCTGCCACCTGTCCACCGCCCCCACTCCTCCTGATCCTCCACCCTCCTCTTCTCCAGTTGTAACAGAAAGTAGGGAGACGAAGAATAACTCGCCAAAAATTATCTACGATCAATTCGGTGAGCCCTGTCCGGCAGCGTCCACTGCTTCTGTGTAAAGTGTCCACTTGTTAGGTGTTGTTTAGGCGGATTTGCCGCTCCGCCTGCCACCTGTCTACCATCCTCACTCCACCTGCTCCTCCACCCTCCTATTCTCCAGTTGTTAGGAAGAGTAGGGAGACCCAAGACGAAGAGTACCTCGCCAAAAATTAGGGACGATCATTAGGAGAGCCCTCTCCGCCAGCTTCCGCGGCGTCACTTTAAATTCTCCACACATTATGTATTTTTAGGAGGACTTGCCTCTCCACCTGCCACCTGTCAACCGCCCCCACTCCACCTGCTCCTCTACCCTCCTCATCTCCATTTGTAAGGGAGAGTAGGGAGACGCCAGACGAAGAATAACTCGCCAAAAATTAGGGACGATCAATTATTAGAGGCATGTCCGGCAGCGTACGCGGCGCCTGTTTAATCTCTCCGCCTGTTCAGCGTTGTTTAGGCGGATTTTCTTCTCTACATGCCACCTGTTCGCCACCCCACTCCACCTGCTCCTCTACCCTCCTCTTCTCCAGTTGTAAGGGAGAGTAGGGAGATGCCAGACGAAGAATAACTCGCAAAAATTTAGGGACGATCAATGAGGAGATTCCTGTCCGACAGCATCCGCGGCATCTGTGCAAAGGCTCCACATGTTAGGTGTTGTTTAGGCGGACTTGCCTCTCCACCTGCCATCTGTCCACCGCCCCCACTCCACCTGCTCCTCCACCCTCCTATTCTCTAGTTTGAGGGAAAGCAGGGAGACGCAAGACGAACAATACCTCGAAAAAATTAGGGACGATCAATTAGGAGAGCCCTGACCGCCAGAGTCCGCGGTGTCTGTGTAAAGGTTCCACCTGATAGGCGTTGTTTAGGAGGACTTGCCTCTCCACCTGCCACCTATAAACGCCCGCACTCCACCTGCTCCTCAACCCTCCTACTCTCCAGTGGTAAGGAACAGTAGGGAGACGCAAAACGAAAACTACCTCGCCAAAATTTAAGGACGATGAATTAGGAGAGCCCTCTACGGCAGCGACCGTGGCGTCTGTTTAAATTCTCCACATGTTATGTATTTTTAGGCGGATTTGCCTCTCCACCTGCCACCTGTCAACCGCCCCCACTCCATTTGCTCTCTACCCTCCTCTTCTCCCGTTGTAAGGGAAAGTAGGGAGACGCCAGACGAAGAATAACTCGCCAAAAGTTAGGGACGATAAAATAGGAGAGCCCTGTCCGACAGCGTCCGCGGCATCTGTGCAAAGGCTCCACCTGTTAGGTGTTGTTTAGGCGTATTTTCCTCTCCACATGCCACCTGTTCACCACCCCCAATCCACCTGCTACGCCACCCTCCTCTTCTCCAGTTGTAATGGAGAGTAGGGAGATGCAAAACGAATAACTCGCCAAAAGTTAGGGACGCTCAATTAGGAGAGCCCTGTCAGACAGCGTCCGCTGCGTCTGCGCAGTCTCCACCTGCTAGGCGTTGTTTAGGCAGATTTTCCTCTCCACCTGCCACCTGTCAACCGCTCCCACTCCACCTGCTCCTCTACCCTCTACTTCGGTTGTAAGGGAGAGTAAAGAGACACCAAACGAATAATAACTCGCCAAATGTTAGGGACGATCAATTAGGAGAGCTCTGTCCGGCAGCGTCCGCCGCGTCTGTGTAAAATCTCCACCTTTTATGTGTTGTTTAGGCGGATTTTCCTCTCCGCCTGCCACCTGTCCACAGCCCCAACTCCACCTGCTCCTCCACCCTCCTATTCTCCAGTTGTATGGGAGAGTAGGGAGACGCAAGACGAAGAATCTTCGCCAAAAATTAGAGACGATCAATTAGAAGAGCCCTCTCCGGAAGCGTCCGCGGCGTCTGTGTGGTCTCCACCTGTTAGGTATCGTTTGGGCGCATTTGCCTCTCCACCTGCTACCTGTCATTCGCCTCCACTCCACGCGCTCCTCTACCTTTTTCTCATCTAGTTATAAGGAAGAGTATGGAGACAAAAGACGAAGAATAACTCGCCAAAAATTAGGGACGATCAATTCGGAAAGCCCTGTCCTGCAGCGACCGTGGCATCTGTGTAAAGTCTCCACTTGTTAGGTATTGTTTAGGTGGATTTGCTTCTGCACCTGCCATCTGTCCACCGCCCCCACTCCACCTGCTCCTCCATCCTCTTCAGTTGTAATGGATATTTGGGAGACGCATGAAGAAAGAATAACTCGCAAAGAATGAGGGACGATATATTAGCAGAGCCCTGGTCGTTAGCGTCCGCGCCGTCTGTGTAAGGTCTCCACCTGTTAGGTGTTATTTAGGCGGATTTGCATCTCCACCTGCCACCTGTCAATTGCCTCCACTCCACCTGCTCCCCTACCCTACTCTTCTTCAGTTGTTAGGGAGAGTATTGAGACGCAAGACGAAGAATAACTCGCAAAACTTAGGGAAGATCAATTAGGAGAGCCATGTCCGGGAGCGTCCGCGGCGTCTGTGTAAAGTCTCCACCTCTTAGATGCTGTTTACGTAGATTTGCCGCTCCATCTGGTACCTGTCCACCCCCCACACTCCACCTGCTTCCCTACGCTCAACTTCTCCAGGGTTAAGTGAGAGTAGGGGGACGCCAGACAAAGAACTCTCCAAAAATTAGGGATAATCAATTATGAGAGCACTGTCCGCCAGCGCCCGCGGCGTCTATGTAAGGTCTCCACCTGTTAGGTGTTTAGGCGGATTTGCCTCTTCACCTTCCACCTGTCAACCGCCCCACTCCACCTGCTCTTCTACTCTCCTCTTCTCCCGTTGTAAGGGAGAGTAGGGAGACGCCAGACGAAGAATAACTCGCCAAAAATTAGGGACGATCAATTAAGAGTGGCCTGTCCGGAAGCGTACGCGGCGTCTCTTTAAAGTCTCCACCTGTTATGTGTTGTTTAGGCGGATTTGCCTCTCCACCTGCCACCTGTCAACCGCCCCCACTCTAGCTGCTCCTCTACCCTCTACTTCTGTTTTAAGGAAGAGTAGGGAGACGCCAGGCGAAGAATAACTCGCCATATGTTAGGGACTATCAATTAGGAGAGCCCTATCCGACAGCGGCCGCGGCGTCTGTGTAAAGTGTCCACCTGTTAGGTGTTGTTTAGGTGGATTTGCCTCTCCACCTGCCACCTGTCAACCGCCCAAACTCCCTCTGCTCCTCTACCCTCCACTTCTCCACTTGTAAGGGAGAGTAGAGAGACGCCAGACGAAGAATAACACGCCAAACTTAGGGACGATCAATTAAGAGAGGCCTGTTCGGCAGCGTACGCGGCGTCTGCTTAAATTCTCCACCTGTATTCTTTAGCGGATTTTCCTCTCCACCTGCCACCTGTCAACCGCCCCCACTCCACCTGCACCTCTACCCTCCACTTCTGTTATACGGGAGAGTAGGAAGACGCCAGACGAAGAATAACGCGCCAAAAGTTAGGGACGATCAGTTAGGAGAGCACTGTCCGACAGCGTCCGCGTCGTCTGTGTAGCCTCCACCTGTTAGTTGTTTAATAAGCGGATTTGCCTTTCCACCTGCCACCTGTCAACCGCCCCCACTCCACCTGCTCCTCTACCCTCCTCTTCTCCAGTTGTAGGTGAGAGCAGGGAAACGCCGGACGAAGAATAACGACAAAAAATTAGGGACTGCCAATATGACTGATGCGGAGGAAATGGGATATAGACTTATTTCACTTGGCAGTCATTTTCAGTTCTTATCCTATTATTATTCTGAGTTCATGGTCCAATTCTCATTAGATATTGCAATTTTCTTCGAAAATAGTCTATGCGACTAGGCAAAATGTGGTAAATTCAAAGATTGCAGCCACTCCTCATACTAGTACCAGCGGTACTATTTTGCTCTTGCCGAGCAATGCTAGGAGGAGCAGTTCCCGCAAGCTTCATGTTTGCATAGACAATTCTTCGGGAGAGTGCCTGCTTTGAACATAGGCCTACTCTTATGTCAATCATTTTCTTCTGAGTCACATTTTCCTCGCTGAGTTATTATTCTCGCGGCATCTGTCTCTTTTTCTCACAGGTGAATTTCACCCTTTCTTCTTCTCCAACTGTCGGAAAGAAGAGGGAGATGCCGCAGAAAGAATAACTCAGCGAGAAAAATGTGACTCAGAAGAATATGATTCAGATAACAGCAGGCCTGCGTACAAATTTCTCTAAACACCAACGAGCAGGTGGAGGCTTCACATAGACGCCCACGCCACCGGACAGTTTTCGCCTTTATGGCACTCCTATGCCACTGTATAAAAATGAAAATGGCTACGGTGGAAACGATTTAACCCCTATTGTAGAGCTGTGTGCAAACTATACAGCACAAATATACGTGCAAAAATGAGGCTACTGAGAGCTATGCCTTCTCACATTGTTCGAGAAGAGGTACCTGGGTCTCACAAGCCCCACCGGCGGCTGCGTTTAAATCAACCACCTCCGAGTGCGCGGGTGCATCGCTCAACCACCACGCCACTGCGCCGGTAGTGGTATGAGGACCCGCTGCGATCTCTAAAAATTGCACATTTTGCTTAGTAAGGTAGCCTGAATTGGAATAGGATCAGAAATGGAACACATTGAGGAGGAAAAGATAATGACCTAGAAATGTCTAATAACATATGAGCTGAAATCGATAAACGAGAGAAAGAAGCATGTTATCGCATTCCTCACGATCACTCCAATTGATCGCCCCTAAAATATATCAGAGTAACACCTAAAGTCGCTGCAGTTCTGCTTGCCAGCAAGTGAGACTGGGCGGCTAAGGTATTGTCGACTGAAAAGCGGAACTGCCGTGTTGCATGTAGCCCTCTTATGGCGATTAAATGCGGTCACCATCGCACTTCCACCTCTTGATAGTAAAATATCTCTCTGCTTGTGGTATAGATGTCGCGCATAGAGTTCCGGTTAAAGAATCAGGACTGCCAAATACAATTGTGAAGTTACACTCATGGTGTGCGCAGGACAGTTTCTTTCAAGGCGCCAAGAAAAACCGATTTAACACAAAGATGCTTGGTTTTGAGGATAACGACCCAATCTTTGTGAACGACCACCTCTGCCCTGAGAAAAATATCTTGCTAGGCAAGACCATTCAACTCAAAAAATAAAAAAGGCTGGAAATTTGCCTGGGTTTAAAATGGTAAAATGCTGGCAAGAAAAGCAGACAATTCGAAAGTCGTCCATGTGACTTGTGAAGATGATCTTTCAAAAATTGTCTAATAACTGATTCCTAGCCGCAGCTTCCTCATGGCAGAGACATGGCGTTCACGAAGATGGGCAATAGAAGCTTGTACATATTCCACAGCAATATACGCAGTATAAGAAGGAATTTGAAATTGCTTCTTGCGTGTCTCTTTCCGTACCAAAAACATTACTATGTCAATGCAATATCTGAACGTTAGCTCAAAAAGGGTGAAGTTGTTATCCCTGATTATCTCACAATTTCGCATCCTCGTGATTCACTTTCGCGTGGTTGTGGTGTAGCCCTTTTTGTTCACAGCAGTCGCACCTACTCAGCATTGGCTAATGTCTCCTGCAGCACATCTGATAACGAAACCATGTTTATCAGACTGGACAACTCTGATAGCATAGATGTCGTGTATCGGCCTCCTAATTCAGCTGTAGCTTTATTTCTTAAAAAACTTTAATCTATATTTTTCACTCTAGTGTCACGACACAAAGGACCGGTTGTCATTTGTGGGCAATTTAACATAGACACCAGTCATACAAACCATAGCGACTACACGTATCTGCTAGAGTCCTTTAATTTTCAAAATCTGATCACTGTCCCCACTAGAACAACAAGAACATCCGCAACTCTCATTGATCACATTTTAACTAATATTACTTCGAATATTATTGCCGGGGTATGCAGCCAACCCCTCTCAGATCATCTCCCCACCTATGTAACTGTCAGCAAACTCATAAAACCTAAATTAAAGCACGCCAAAGTTCGAGGATTGACTACGCTTTGCTGAAATCGAATATCCAGGTAATCAACACTAGTACCATATACCACGATGATGTCGCCATTGAATTCTCTAATCTAATTTATATCCTGACTAGCGATAAAACTAGCAGCAGAACTAAGACGTCTGTTCCTTCATATAAGGTGCCCGTCTCACAATGTATGACGGAGCATATTTTAAAAGTATTGCAGCAGAACTTTTGGTATCATAAATGGAAACAGCATCAGGATAACAGCTACTACATGGGTCAGTACAAAAAGATACACAATAATTCCGGGGCAGTTATGCGTACAAGAAAAAAAGAATACTATACACGTTTAATAGGAACAGAGCTCGGTAACTCAAAAAAAGCTCTTGGAAATTGTGAATAGTTTTATAGGCAAGTTACACAAGCAGACGTTTCCTGATGGTTGGTCAGAATGCTGTAAATAGCTTTAATTCATATTTTACTACCGTTGGAGTTTCTTCAGATACCAACGAATGTAACAGATATACTGAAAGAAAGATTTTGCGCCTAACACAGACCACACACAGAAAGAAGACGACACCACGGGCGCACACTTCAACTGTTTATTGAGGGTGAAGCACTCGAATTATATAGGCCACGAAACAAAACACCGCGCATGTGTACAAGGTAACATGAAAAAAACACACTAGCTGATTAGGCGCGATAAAAACTTGCGCTCAGCCTCATAAAGAAAAACCGATGTACCACTAACACAGTTAGGGCCCGTTTTCTTGATGTAGAACGCTTCCAGAGTTTCTCGGGATGTCTGACACCTGCCTCTACCCAAAATCCTCGCCTCACGGAACCGTGGGAAGCAATCGGTGCAGGCTCTGCAGTGAACCACAAGTCGCTCACCTTCGTTATTTTTTATATCTAGTGCATGCTCCCTAAGCCGGTCATTGACACAACGCCCCGTCTGTCCAATATAGGATTTTCCGCAGGACAGAGGAATTTCATAAACCACATTTGTGGCACACTTCACGAAACGCTGGCCATGTTTCTTCTGGCAGCCAAGCTTTTGCCTATCGCAAGTAATGCGACGGCTTAACTGGGAAAGCTTTTGGGGAGCCGAGAATACCATCGGTACATTATACCGGTTAGCGACTTTTTTCAAGCCGTGCGTGACCTTATGAATGTATGGGAATACTACAGGCCACTCTTTCTTCTTTGGTTCTACCCTGCTTACCCCAGCCTTCAACTTCTTCAAAAGCGTTTCAGCCACCCGGACCAATACCGACTCAGGGAAGCCAGCTGCAACGAGCCTGCTCAATTGGTTGCAAAAACTTGCCTGCATTTCATGCACACACGACTTCCGGAGCGATGACTCCAGGCAGAGGTTGGCGATGCCTCTTTTTACAACTTTGGAGTGGGCCGAAGTGGGCTTACTCCCCTCGTGCGAAGAAAGGGCTCCTGCCGTACAATTCGGCCCACTCCAAACTTGTAAAAAGAGGCATCGCCAACCTCTGCCTGGAGTCATCGCTCCGGAAGTCGTGTGTGCATGAAATGCAGGCAAGTTTTTGCAACCAATTGAGCAGGCTCGTTGCAGCTGGCTTCCCTGAGTCGGTATTGGTCCCGGTGGCTGAAACGCTTTTGAAGAAGTTGAAGGCTGGGGTAAGCAGGGTAGAACCGAAGAAGAAAGAGTGGCCTGTAGTATTCTCATACATTCATAAGGTCACGCACGGCTTGAAAAAGTCGCTAACCGGTATAATGTACCGATGGTATTCTCGGCTCCCCAAAAGCTTTCCCAGTTAAGCCGTCGCATTACTTGCGATAGGCAAAACCTTGGCTGCCAGAAGAAACATGGCCAGCGTTTCGTGAAGTGTGCCACAAATGTGGTTTATGAAATTCCTCTGTCCTGCGGAAAATCCTATATTGGACAGACGGGGCGTTGTGTCAATGACCGGCTTAGGGAGCATGCACTAGATATAAAAAATAACGAAGGTGAGCGACTTGTGGTTCACTGCAGAGCCTGCACCGATTGCTTCCCACGGTTCCGTGAGGCGAGGATTTTGGGTAGAGGCAGGTGTCAGACATCCCGAGAAACTCTGGAAGCGTTCTACATCAAGAAAGCGGGCCCTAACTGTGTTAGTGATACATCGGTTTTTCTTTATGAGGCTGAGCGCAAGTTTTTATCGCGCCCAATCAGCTAGTAATGTTCAACAGCCAAGCAAGGGAACAACAGTTCACAATTGGCAGCGAGAGCCTAGAAATTGTGCCGGAATACGTCTACTTAGGGCAGGTAGTGACAGCTGATCCGGATCATGAGAGGGAGATAACTAGAAGGATAAGAATGGGGTGGAGCGCATATGGCAAATTCTCGCAGATCATGAGTGGCAGTTTACCAATTTCCCTCAAGAGGAAAGTGTACAACAGCATAATCTTACCGGTACTCACCTACGGGGCAGAAACGTGGAGGCTAACGAAAAGAGTTCAGCTTAAGTTAAGGACAACGCAGCGAGCCATGGAAAGAAAAATGATAGGTGTAACGTTAAGAGATCGGAAGCGGGCAGAGTTGGTGAGGGAACAAACACGGGTTAATGACATCCTGGTCGAAATCAAGAGAAAGAAATGGGCTTGGGCAGGGCATGTAATGCGAAGGCAAGATAACCGCTGGTCTTTAAGGGCAACGGAGTGGGTTCCAAGAGAAAGTAAGCGTAGCAGGGGGCGGCAGAAGGTTAGGTGGGCGGATGAGATTAAGAAGCTTGCAGGCAAAGGGTGGATGCAGCTGGCAAAGGATAGGGTTAATTGGAGAGACATGGGAGAGGCCTTTGCCCTGCAGTGGGTGTAGTAAGGCTGATGATGATGATGATGAAGATGATGATGATGATGATGATGATGATGATGATGATGATGAATCAGCTAGTGTGTTTTTTTCATGTTACCTTGTACACATGCGCGGTGTTTTGTTTCGTGGCCTATATATGTCGAGTGCTTCACCCTCAATAAACAGTTGAAGTGTGCGCCCGTGGTGTCGTCTTCTTTCTGTGTGTGGTGTGTGCTAGGCGCAAAATCTTTCTTTCAGTATGCAACACCAACTAGCCGAGCAGTTAACTCTCCTAAAGTAACAGATATAAACTCTTTGTTACCAAGCACACCCTGAATCTCTTTTTGTGTGGATGACATTGAACATAACCAGATATACTAAAAATTAGCAACTCTGGATATAGCTTGAGGTATAGATGAATTTACATTACGTATGTTACAAGAAAATGTTGATATTCTGGGTCCAATTTTATGTCACGTCTTCAATTACTCACCTCCAACCACCACGTACCCAACACGTCTAACAAGAGCCTGAGTTGTTCCAAAATACAAGGACGGTGATCGCTCAAGCCCTTCTAGTTATCGACTAATATTCGTGCTCAGTGCCGTTAATATACTTTATAAAAAAATCCTGCGAATCGAATCAATAGTTGTAGACACAAATACCGCACAATTTGGCCACAGCACCATGCTTTTCGGCCAAACCATCCAACCCCATCAGCGGTTCACTCTTTAGCCCACCGTATAAACAGTGCTTTAAATGACAACAAACTTGTAGCTGTAGTCCTCGGTTTAAAAAAGGCTTTCGATGCGCTCGACCATTCCATCCTTTTGTACAAGCTAAAGCACTACGGTTATATGGAACGTATTTTCGATTTGTTTTCTAGTTACTTCAATGGACTATCAGATAGTTGTCATGAATTATGTCTCAGCATCGCACAAAGTATTCATTCAGGCTTGCCCCAAGGGCCTAATTTGGGACTCATGCTTTTTTCTGTATATGTTTTCGACCTGTCATGCGCATTAAAATTCGGGGAAACGCTGATGCATGCAGATGACACCGCTATAATAATTGCAGCAATACCATGGAGGAAATACATCGCAAAGCAAACGTAGATTAGGCAAACGTCTCTAAATGATTTTCAGCAAACAAGCATACTATAAATGTCAGGAAAACAATATATACTATATTTCACTCCAGTAGAAAACAATAGATGTTAACTTTGTAAACATTAGTATTGACTACTCTCCTCTAGAATATTCTCCTTGTTTTAAATTGATAAACATCTGCACTGGCAAGGTCATTTATTAGCAGTGGGGGCGAAGGTTGCATCAGGGTGCTATAAAATGCTTCAAGCGCGTGACTTTTTTGACACAAGTACATTACTTATTTTATATTTCTTTCTTATCCCCAGTAATCTCTCATACAGTCTGGAACCATGGGGATGGACCTACAATAGTTATCTCCAGAAAATCAAAAAATTGCAGGAACGATCATTACGAATATAACACATTATACGAAGGATCAATATAGCAACCCATTATTCTACGACCTACAGATATTACCCTTCGATTCACAACGCCTCCTAAAAACAGCACCTGTCGTAAACACTATCACAAGAAACAACCACCCCTTCCATATGTCCCTCTTCTATACATCATCGCGTACTACCAGAAATGTAGCATTAGTCAACTTTAATCTACCGCCCACGCACAACATTTATGGAGAACGACGGCTCTCTTTATTTGGTGTTAACATATGGAATACTCTTCTACAAGAAATAAAATACGCTCAAAAGTTTGCACTTACAGCAAAAAATTCTTTCAGCGAATTCATTAAACTTGTTAAAAGACATCAATCTGCTGTTCGCATCTCATTTATTATTGTAATTTTGCATGCACAATATTTTTGAATTGAAGTAACTGTTCCTTGTTATGCTTTCCTTTTGTCATTTCTATCATGTATATATCCCTCTATCCGCTGTTCCAAGTTTTTATTGTGGATATGACAAAGTGTGTGCACTACACAGTTTCATTTTCTGAACCGATACCAACCTTACAGCTAGGTGTCCAAACAATCCTGGACACACTTTTATTGTGTTTTCATGAATAAATAAAGAATTTGGATTTGATAACGCACGCAGGAGATCGACACTGATGTTTGTAGCCGAGTGGTTAAATGATAATGATAATTGCAAGATTATAAACAACATTGAAAAAAGTTACCAAGGTAGTCGATTTGATTCCATTAAAAGATTTTTGACGGCCGTAAAAACAGACTTGTGGCTGGACCAAAGTATGGTGGCTCCAAACAACAATATGACTGGGCTGCTCAAACAAAGGCGAAGCTGTTGTAGTGGCTTCTCTAAAATTGTCGTCTTCTCCTCAGAGTGTAGCAGCGAAAAAACAACAAAAAAATGGTCTATGGTTTCGTGCTCACCACAAAATACGCAGACGGGATTAAGCGCCAACCCAGACCTGTGCAAATAAAAGTTTAAGGGTAGGATCCGGCAGCGGAGCCTTGATAGAGATACCTCAAGATGCCATGACTTGCATGACTTCCTGCTCCATGAATACCTCAGGTGCAGGTAATCATCAGATCTTAAAAGAGATCCGGTTGTCATTAGCAAAATCTGTCTTCGAAACCTCTCTGCTGTGATGTACGCTGTAGCCGGAACGATAGGTAGCACGGGGCCATTGAGGGACACCTTTGCCAGGCAGTCCGCAACTTCATTGGCTGTCACGCTGCTATGACCTGACACTCATATAATGTGAACAAGGCTCAAACGCAGAGGCACTAATGAATGGAAGGTATTCAAGATTGGAGAATCCACAGCCGAAGCAAAGGACGAACACAAAGAAAGAGCGTCTGTAATGACATCCACTGAAGCGAAAGTGGCTCTAGTTTACGAAGAGCAAGCACCACCGCCAGAAACTCCGCTTGTAAAATTGGGGTTAGTCGGGATGCCACACAGAAAAAGACCAATCTAGAAGCGGGTAATATATTCCCACCTCTGCCTTTTCATTACATTTGGAGGCGTCAGTAGCTATCGTTAGGCTAATATGTAGGCTTTATAAATGCTCTTTTAAAAATACATTTAAAATGCGGGGTGGTGAATGCTTAGCGTTTTTTGGGAAATGCTATCATAGACATTTTATGCAGAGGCCCCACCGTTTTTGTCGGAAGGATGTTATACAAAAGAACATTTAAAGGATCAAGGAAATTTTCTACCATTGCTACCTGCGGGGTATGAAGTCTAAGCCAGTGGGCTCCAAAAAAAAAGTCGGCTGGCCCCAAAAACAGACAAGAAGCGGTGTAAATCTGATTCATATATCTTTAGGTACGTCTGAACAGTTAGGAATTGAAGTCGAGATAATAAGGGAGGAATACGGGCTTCAAGACAAAGCAAGTTATTGGCCAAAAATTTGGGGAGGCCAAGGCACAACCGAAGCGCTTCCTGCTCCAAAAGAACGAGCGGATGAATTTTGTAAGCAGCTGTACCAGAAGAGAGCACAGATGCAAATCCTAAATTTTGTCTGACATACAGAACATAAACCAGAAAAAAGTGCATCTCTCCGCATTCCAGACCGGGGATTACTTAACCTGCGCAACATGCCCACAACAGATGCAACTTTCGCTGCAACATGGTCATTGTGAGAGCGCCATGTGAGGCAGTCATCATAAATGGCACCAAGATATTTTAATGACTTAACTTGAGAAATATTTTGTCGCGGGTAAAAGAGAGACAGATGCACAGGATATTTCATTTGAAAAACAAGTACAGAACACTTGTTCACATTCAAGGTGAGACGTAAGTCAGACAACCAACTTTCAGGCAAATTCAGGTATGATTGCAGGTGCACATAAAGAGATTGAATGTCAGCTGCAGCAGTGAAAAATGCAATGGCATCCGCATAGACGTACGTGCGAATGTGTTGATAGCTGGGAATAGAGCTCATTTGAATTTAAAGAGCACCGGCGACAGGACTGCCCCTTGCAGAACACATCTGTATTGTTTATATCTTTCAGAATTTAAACCATTTAGCATACAAGAAAACTGTCTGTTTTCCAGGAATGCAGATATCTACGGAAGTAAGTAGTTCAGAAACTGCAGAGTATGCATTCTTTGCAACAATATATAGTGTTCGACGCTGTCATAAGCTTTGGCTGCATCTAATGTCACCAACGCAACACGCATCTTTTGGTGCCGCGCAAGAAGAATATGACTCTCAAGGTCGGTGTGAGCATTCCATATAGAACGTTTGTGACGGAAACCAATTTGACAGAGACTAAGGATATTATTGCGGTCCACAAACTCCTAATCGCGCAGAAGTATGTCCCTTTCAATCAACTTAAACACGTTCGATGTCAATAAAATGAGTCTAATATTATCCAGAGAATAGCTGCCTCCATTGTTCTTAGCTAAAGGGACCACTTTCGCGATTTTCCACTCAGGAGCAATCCATGCATGTTTGATGGCAAAATTAACCAGCTGCAATAAGGAGGTACGGGATTCCTTAAGAAGATCCTTAAATTTTTTATGTTACCCTATCAGGGCCAGGGGCAGCAGTTGGTAACCTCAACACTCTCGGGAAGGGTAATAGTGGGAAATGCTGACTCTGCTCTACTGACGCCACAAACGGGGAGCGCAAAAGAAGCACAGACGAGGAACGCTTATATATTCATTTGGCAATTGCCTCAATTGTTTCCATAGCTTCTTGCGTAGTCAAAACACATGGAGAATTTTCTGAAACCAGAATCGTTTTCGCGATCTTAAAATCCGAAAAGTGCGCGATGGTTTCCTGATTTTGTTAGCAAATCCAAATGCTCGGATTCATAATTTTCGTTCCCTTGTGAGATTGTGCGTTTAAAAGTAACCGCAATGAGCTTATAATCATGCGAATTTTTCGGGCACTGATTGTGTAGGAGCTTCTTCCATGCAGCCTTTCTGCGTCCGTAATCCCGCGAACAATATGCATTCCACCATCTAGCTGAAGTGTTCCCTCTTGATTTACGTACCAAACCTTGGGATTTGTTTCAGCATACCTCAATTGCCAAGCAGTCTTTTGCTGTATGCTCTTCAGCAGAATTGACCGCTCAAGAAAGAGTGGAGCGCCAAGTGGACTGAAACTGGTCATAGTTTATATATGACCTCAACTGAGAGCACGCCGGAGTTAGGTGGCAAATAACCTCAAAAACGATAGGCATGTGATCGCTAGATATTCCACAATCCGCCATCGACCAATTGAGAGCAGGAACACAAGGGCTGGTGAAAGTTAAATCTAACACGTATTGGATTTGTGCGCGGAGAAATGTGGCCGAAACCAAATTCATGCACGGAAGGTTGTTATCAGAATCCCAAAGGCGCTTACCACAGAAATCTGTCTTAAAGCCCCAAGACCCATGATGAGAATCAAAGTCGCCGGCCAAAAGAACTGACTTCTTTTAATTAAGAAGCCTGCTATTCTGCGCACCACAAGGAAAGCAGGCATTTGCCAATGAGAAGGGATACCACACTGAAATTTCAAATTCTAACGCCAATAACTCACAGTCTATAGTAGAGGACTGAAGAGTAATCTTAGCCCTGTGACAAATTTTAGAATAATCTAGTATGAGTAAGCCTCCTCCTCTTGACTGTCGATCCTGTCGAAATGAAAAATTTTGCAGATGGAAATGCTTTTCAGAGGTAATCCCGGTTTCTTGTAAAATAAATATATCCATTGAATATGCTGGGATATAAGGTACAGTAAGCCTGTTGAAGATAGAAGAAGTGACCAGCAGTTCAACCGGAGAACTCTTAACACACCTATGGTTGAGAAATCCAGGCAGCAGCAGCTGCCTGCCTCAAAATAGTTTCTTTTGGTTTATAGGCAACTCTCTGCTTCTTTTATTTCGGCTGAGGTTGTGGGGAAGGAGGATTAGACGTGGTAGATATACTGCGTTTAAGGATTCGCGTATCTGAATCCACCATGTCTGCATCATGAATAATTTGAAAATGATCTGAATTAGTGAACTGAGGAAGTGGAGAAACAGCAGTAACTTGTTCCTGGGGTTGAGACAGCGCAGGCAAGGAATGTTAGGTCATTAACGAAGGCATGACTGACATGCCAGAAGTAGTTCAAATCTTCATGGTCTGAGTAATCTGCGTTGCAAGAGCATTAGATATGCACTCTGTGACAGTGGACCTTATCCTGTCAACCATCTTAGCCATAGAGGCTTCCACAGCAGTCACTATTGCCTGAGAAACAGACGAATCTAGTGTCACTCCTGAACGGGCTGACACACCTGCATAGCCGTGAACTCTTTCTTTAATTTCTGATACTGCCTCGCACCGCGAAAAGCGTTCACGGTCTGTTATGTGTAGAATTTGCAATTCATGATCCCGAGAAGGACAATTCATCGTATTTTCAACGTGAGATGAACCAGAAAAGCAACACTACTCGTTTTGATCAGAACGTAAATTCAATGGATTGGTCATTCCCGCATTTGCAACACCGCAAGGTGGACTTGCGGCGATGAGAACTATGGCCATATCGCCAGCAATTGCTGCACTGCAGTGGCTTAGACGAAAGGGGATCTACACGGAAGATTAAGGGCCATGCTTTTATTTCTGAAGGGCAGTCAGTACCCGCAAAAGTGGCAATAACCGTTGGCACCCGCACATTGTTCACCTCCCGGCTACAGCGATACACTGCAGACCCCCACTGCAGAAAGAAGGTCGAGTGTTTTAACTGGAGACAAGCAAGAGTCCACACCGCGAACCAAACATTTTGTGCAGGCCAGATGAGACAGAACGAAACTGTTTGCGGAAAGAGACCCAAAGATAAGCAGTTTAGAAGATCCTTTACGCACGACAGGTCTGGCGAACGGCACAGAATCCCGCCACGTCCAAACTGCCATACCTCAGTGATTGCCTCATAAAGGAAAGTGGCCGGCTGGAGAGCAGCTCGAACAGGCCCTGGATTATTAATTTGGACAGCAGCACCATCCTTTAGCACCAGCGCCACAAGAATGCTGCGGACGCCGGAGCGTTGAAAAGCTTCCAGAAGCATCTCATGAGGTGATAGGGATGCCGACATGGAGGAGTTCCCCTGGCCAGGAGACTGCGTAGACATTACCTCAGATTTATAACCTCACCGCGTGCATTATCTACATAAGACAAAAGGCGCAAATGGTCAAGAGGAAAAGAAAAACAGGATTAGCAGCCCAATACTTAGCCAATCCTTCGTCTTCTTCCAGCTGACCAGGCCGGTTGCCGAAATCGTTCTGTGTTGCGCGCGCCAGATCTTCATCAGCGCCGCTGGCGATGCCAGCGCCGCTACAGAGTAAATGCCTCATGGTAAAACTCTGCGGTTAATGCCTTCATGTTAAATGCCTTTTGGCTAAAAGCCTTTAGGCAGAAAGTCTTCAAGGTAAAAGTCTTTCGGTAAATTGCCTTTAGGAACCTTAAGTGCTCTCCCTATAACTAGTCCTACACCAGAAATAGAGAGAGAGAGTTTATTGACTGGAAAGGCAGAGAGGTTGGCCTGAAAAATAAATATCTGACCTGCTACTCTGCACCAGAGAACAGGAAGAGGAGAAAAAAGAGGATCACGATGGGCGATTATGAGGATGGGAGGAGGCAGCTACACCGCAATATTCCGCAGTAGTCTATGTTACCGCTAAAAAAAATACGAAAATTAGTACACCGTTAACATGACTAAGTGATACACCACAATACTCCGCACATAGCCATGCTAAGCGGTGCACTAATTTTCGTATTTGTTTAGCGGTAACATAGACTACTGCTTAAATTTGTAATTTAGCCGTCCAGTGCTGCCAAACTTCCTTTCCGTAGTTTTTGAACCTCGATGCATTTTATGTTTAGAACTTTTCTGACTCTTACATAGAAAACTGCGAAGGCCCTCGAAGAGATCAAGCGAGAAATGAGAGCTGAATTACATTCCCTAACAGATAGTGCTATATTTTGTGTGGCAGTTGTGACGACGCTAAAAAAATCACCATTGCGGTAAAAGCGCTTAGGCAATATAACTGTGAAGTGCTTAATTTCAGTTCAGTGAAAGCCAGATAGCGGACAAAAAGCGTCTCACGCTGAAAGTAGAGTACCTTGAACAACAATAAGTAATAAGTGATTTTTTTTCTTTTAATGCATCACCGCTATCCCTCATGTGATACCTTATACGTGGGAAATCTGCGGTGTAGATTTAAATAATTAAATATGGACCCTCGATAACATTGAAATAAAGGTCTGGAAATCGATCAAGGGTACTGTTGACATCTTGAAGGAAATCGGCGATGTTTGTGATCGAATCAATGACTCAGATATTGGTATTTTCCACGCGGGTAACAAGCAAACCTCTGAACAGAAAAACAGTGCAGTTCGTTTTGTCCGTCGAGATAAGCGACATGCCCTCCTAATAAAAGTTAGGAAGCATAAGTGCATCAAAAAGAACCTCGACTTGCTAGATAATGTTCTCAGGATTCTCGAAATTGACCACCTTAATGACAGACTCAGATAAAATTCTGTACTGACTTTTATTTCTGCTCAAGGTGTATCGTGCAGTCAAGCTTTATACTGCAGGTTGTGATTAGTACAACTCAGATTATTTTTATTTGCGTATTAATGCTAATTGAAACTTCATTTGCCGTATGTGATTTTGTGCACATGGCCAATGTCGTCTATTCCATTGATTATGCACTTCTCCTCCTCAAAATTACTTGTCATTCCTGGTACCGCATTCGATTTAATTGAAGAACACCTATGTCACAGAAAGGGATCTGCGCATGTTAGTAGCACGGTATGTGTTGTCTATGCTATTTAGGTAGTCATCAAGAAGCATCTCTGGTTCTCCTTTGGTTAACATTTTCGACAATGGTCGAATTAATAGTGATCCCGGTACCACGTACGTTACGTATGTATGTATGTATGTATGTATGTATGTATGTATGTATGTATGTATGTATGTATGTATGTATGTATGTATGTATGTATGTATGTATGTATGTATGTATGTATGTATGTATGTATGTATGTCAATGATACCACGCTTGTGTTTTCATCCAGGTCTCCCGCTGAATTAGCCTTACACACGCAAGATGTATGATTTTTCAAATACATCAGCGGTGCATCGAGAGCGGCGTAATAACTCCTCAGAAATAAAGCCCTGCCCTTTAATCCAAAAAACATAAATGCTGGAATATGTGGCTACAAAACACTCCACGTATCTGCTCTAGTAACCAGGGGTATGACAGCGATCGACCACTCAATTACACAACACTCACAGATCCCACGCGTCTTGCTCGACCTCCTGCCTTGGTAACGAGGGCAGGGAAGTATCTTCGTGTTGAATGTGTACAGTCGTTGCAAAAAGCGGAAGATGAACGTATTTGAAGAGCTCTTTCAAGACGCCCAGGTCAAGCTGGCCAAGCCATGTCAGAACTCGTTCCTCGTTATGGTGTTTTCAACGCGTGTCACCTTTAGTGGGGATGCATGACCGAAAATCCTAAGTGCTTTAGGCCGGTCTTGGCCATCGCCCGCACAAACTTACTCTTCTGGATGATCCCGAGCATCCAGCCTCGCAGCAGCGTGAACCAGGACACTAGCTAGCACCTGACGCTAGTTCGTAAGGAACACTCGTGCCCGGGTCCAATCTGGAAGAGAATATGGGCAGCGATCGTTTTATCTTTGAGACGGGGATACAAGTGACAATGGGCCGTGCTTCTGACCGTAGGCTGCACCACCGTCTGGGACGCCTTCCGTCCACACAGATTAGCTCTGAAAGACGGCGAACGACACTCTCTGGCCAAACGGGTGGTACAGCTGCGAGCGTAGATAAAGAAGGTCACTTTTCTAGTTAAGACCACGGAAAAGGATTTTGAGATCGACCGACACCTCCTCTATCTGTGGGAGGCTCTAGAAGTGCTTGTCAGAAGGTGGCGGAGGCAACGACACAATCGCAAGCTACGCCAACGCATAGCTAAACTCACTATGGCAGCAGAGGACAACGCGGAGGAGCAGTCGTGTTGCAACCGACACAGACTCTGCACCAGGCTACAGGGAACACTCATTACGAGAGAAACGTGGTCGCTCCTCCGCTGCCTTCTTTACCCGCCCAATACCAGACAGGGGACTTCCACAGCGGTCGCCAAGCTCAGACATAACAAAGCAAATGACACCACCGCACTGCTGCATGGCCTGGAGGATCGCTTAATACTGAAGGGTTCCAAGCCGCAGTATCCAGACCGCCCTTTAGTAGCGAACACACTCCCCTGGACGGCGAGATTGATAGTCTGAGGTCCGAACAGTGCTGGCGAACCTGACAAGGAACAAAACACCTGGGGCGGACACGTAACTTACAAGATGCTCCAGAACCTTGACGATGGCTCAGTAACCAAGCTGAAATATTATTATAATAAGCGTAGAGGACCGACATACTCCGAACAAGAATGGCGCCGCGCTGACATTAACCTAATTCCTAACCGACGCAAGCCGCTGGCCCTCCAGAACCTTCGTTCTATCTCCCTTACGTCGTACGTTCGAAAATTTATGAAACACATTGTGCTCAACCGGCTCCACCCACATTTAGAAATGAACGCCTTCTTCCTTGGCATCACGTTCGGCTTCCGGCCGCATATCTCGACCCAAGACATGACCTTCAGCTAAAAGAGGAAGTGATATACCATTCCGGTACGACCTAGGCCCGTACTGTGCTGACCTTAAACGTCAAGGGGTTGTTCGACAACGTGTTGCATCATGCCATCTTGGCGGCCCTATCGAGGTCACACTGTGGCCAGCGCACTTACGACTGTGTCAGGGCGCTCCTCCGAGATCTAACTGCTACCCTTGGCGTAGGGGACGAGCGCTTAGAACCAATCCGCCTCAAAGGTCGTCGGAACACCCCACAGGGCTCGGTGCTGTCGCCCGCGTTATTCAACGTTGCGATGGCTGGCCCTCCCCCACTGCTCTGTAGAATTCCTGATTCCCTTTACACCGACGACATCACGATATGAATGACAACAGGTTCGGACGGCCACATCAAATATCGCCTTCAAGAAGTCATAGAGGTGACGCAAAACGTGCGACTCAGAGCGCACTTACATGCACACCTGAGAAGCTGGGACTGCTCGCTATCCGCGCGCGTTCGAGAACCAAAGTAGTCGACTCCGATGTCGACCTCCACCTCGAAAGCATGCACTCTCGTCCTTAGAGTAGACAGGCTGAGGGCGCTGGGTCTGTGCCTACAACCTAACGGCCGAGCTACCTGCAATGTACAGCGGCTCTAGGGGCAATTTGCGCAGGTGGCACTCTTGATCCGCCGCATCCACAACAGACCTAAGGGGCTCAAAGAATGTGACACCATGCGAATCGTGCAGGCTTTGCTACTCAGCCGTGTTACGTTCCACGCCCTTTATCAGCCTTATCAAAGATTCAGTCGAAGCAAGGTGAATCGGCTGAACGTTCTCCTGCTATCAACGCTCAAAACAGCCCTCTCACTTCCCCCGTACACCTCGATGCACCGCTTGCTCCAGCTGTACCTACACAACACGGCAGAAGAGTTGATGGAAGCACAAAGGTCCAGACAGCTCAAACGTCTCCGCGTTACGAGAATAGGCCGCACCGTTCTTCGCCGCCTAAACTACCCGGTGCACACCACTCCTTTGCAGCAGAAGTACCACGCCAACCCGCCCCCACTCTATGCTAAGGTCAGATTCGTGCCAGTCCCGAGGAATATGCATCCACAGCTCCACGCCGGCCCTAGGTCCGCCAGAGTCAGGGCACTCTTGCGAAAATATTCCTCTGACCAAAACATCTCATATGCCGACCCGTCCGGCACAGACGCTATGAGACTAGCGGTTACAAATGTCACTGGTTTAATTCAAAATTGCGGGCTCCGTTCGAGGCATGAGCTCGAGAAGACGCTAGCTACTGCCCTCAGTCACCCCTGATGAAGGAGCCTAGTCGGCTTCGAAACGTTGGGTTAAAGTTAAGATTTTGGTTGAAGATGTGCAGTTTATTATAACTCTTCAAACGCAACCTAGAACGGCAAATCTGTCAAAGTGTTTAGTTTTTGACTTAGTAAGAAGATAGCGAAACGGAACCAGTTCCCAACCGGAAGTGGGTGCTGTTCAATAGTGTGCGTAGGCGGCGCCGCAAACGTTGTCGGTACTTCGCGTTTTGTAGAAAAGCTCATGAAGGGACTTTATCCCCACCTTGCTCACTGTTTGGACCCCTGGTCACACCTCCCTTCCCGGCAACGAGAGCGCCCACGCGCTCTTCCGAGCAGAAAATTTCCAGGCGCGGTCGACAGAAGCAGGGGGGGGGGGGGGTGGAAGAATGCACAGAGGGCGCCTTCGCGGTGGCTCTGCACACTTACACTAGCGTCACCGTAGACTACCGCACACAAAGAAGAACAACGCCACCATCACACCGAACTTTCACAAAGGCCGAGTCGGTGGCATGGCGTCAATTTCATACTCACGTGTATCCTAACCTATATCACAAACACTTGTTCTTCCCCACCCTCTACCCAAGGAAATGTTCAAGCTAACAACGACACCGGCCTATTCTCTACCTTCCGTTTGGGCCAACACAACGCCCCCCTGTGGCGT